>NW_024885532.1:37464847-37619765 GCF_019232065.1 Centrocercus urophasianus
TGAGAGAAGAAGTTCTTCCTTATGTCCAACCTGAACCTCCTCTGATACAACTTGCGGCCATTGCCCCGTGTCCTGCTCGTTGCCTGGGAGAAGAGGCCAGATCCCTCTTCACCACAGCCTCCCTTCAGGAGGTTGTACAGTGCAATGAGGTCTCCCCTGAGCCTCCTCTTCTCCAGACTGAACAATCCCAGCTCCCTCAGCCGCTCCTCATAACACTTGTGCTCCAGACCCCTCACCAGTTTTGTTGCCCTTCTCTGAGCACACTCCAGGATCTCAACATCTTTCCTGTAGTGAGGGGCCCAAAACTGAACACAGTACTCGAGGTGCGGCCTCACCAGTGCTGAGTACAGGGGGATGATCACCTCCCTGCTCCTGCTGGCCACACTATTTCTGATGCAGGCCAGTATGCCGTTGGCCCTCTTGGCCACCTGAGCACACTGTCGGCTCATGTTCAGCCGAGCATTCATGGCATTATTAGGATGAATTTGAATGTCTGCCAGCAGTGATGATTGCACAGATTCTCTGTTTAGCCTATGGAACAGTGAGGAGTACTTTCTTTATACTAAATCTGAATTTCCTCTGAGACAACTTCTGCCTGTTGCATCTTGTCTTTTCAGTGTGCATTTCTGAGGTGAATTTGGCTCATTTGTCTTCATATCCTTTCACTAAGTTGTGTAGAAAGCGAGAAGATCTTCCCCTCAAGCTTCTCTTCTCCAGAATGACCAAGCCTACTTTCTTGGTTTTCATTTCCTGTGCTCTTACGTATCTGCAGTGTCTGTTGGACTTGTCTCAGGACATACCTGTCTTTTTGTCCTAAGGAGTCAAGAATTGGATACAGCACTCCAGATGTGCTCAGTAGGGTCTCATCAGTGCCCAGCAGAGGGGAAGGATCACTTTACTTGAACTGTTGCTGTTGGTAGCATTTCTGTTGATGCAGTGTGTACATGGTTGGTTGCCTTTGCCACAAAGACACCCTGAAGACTTCTCTTCAGCCTGAGGATATCCAGATCTTTCATGAAAGCTGCTTTCTATCCCGTTTGTCCCCAGCCTGTGGCATGGGATTAATCCATCCCAGATGCAAGCCTTTACAATTTACAATTTGTCCAATTTGTCCAGCCTACCCTCTGGTGTATCAAATAATCCCACCATTTCTGTATCATCCAGGGACTTGTCAGAGCTGTGCTCTGTCTCACAGTCCATGTCATACATTAAACACTGTAGATGTCAGTATTATTCCCTGATGGTAACCAGCAGCAGGTGGATTTTGTGGTGCTTGTAGCTAACCCAAAAGTCCTGTCAGTTTTCTGCTCACTTAATCATGTCTGTGGCCACACTACATCATGGCAATTTATCTATGAGATTATATTGAAAGCCTTCCTAAAATTAATGTAATTGGCAGCCATTGCTCTCCCTTCAGTGCAGTGAGCCCATTATCTTGTCACAGAATGCAATCAAATTGATCAGCATGATTTGCCTGTAGTAAATTGATGTGACTATTGCCAGTCACTTTCTCCTTTATGTACTGGAAAAGCCTTTCAGAAGAATTTGCTGTCTAACTTTCCCAGGAGCTGAGTTTGGGTTCATTGACCTACAGTTCCACATATCCTACTTCTAGGGAGCCCTGCTTTGAAAAATGGATACTATATGTTCTTCCTTTTTGTCATCAAGAATCAGGAACCTTTCCTAGTTTCCAAAATGTTTCAAGGACAACAGAGGACAACCTTTTGATAGTATTAGCAAGCTCCCTCATCAACTTTGGATGCATCTGATCAATTTGATTTGTATATCTGATTGACTTAAATATTGCCCAGCTTAATCTTGTAATGTAGATAGTGCCTTACTCTCCCAGACTCATAGCTAGCTTTGGGATCTGAGAGGCTATATGACTAACCTTACTTGTAAAGGTGGAGGGAAAGAAAGTGCTCAGTACCTCACTTATTCATGTCCTTGGTCACTAGTTTCCCTGTCCCACTGAGTAACAGACTTGATTGCTGATTGCTCTATTTTGCCACCAATATACTTATAAAATCCTTTCCTGTTGCCTTTCACAGCCTTTGCTAATTTCACACTTACCTGAACTTTGGTTTGCTGGACTCAATCCCTGACTGGTTGAGCATTGTCTTTGTATTGCACTCAATCTCTTCTACTATCCCTTTGCTTCCTTTTTGCACCTGTGGTCAGCCAGGATGTTGTTATTTATCCATGCCTTCCTTTTGCCATACTTGCTCAGTGTTCTCCACATCACAAAGGACTGCTTTCTTACTGTTGAAGAGGGTTAACCTGAGATCAGCCATCTTTCATTGTCTTATTTGTCCTTTTACTGGATCCTGCCAAGCAAGTCTTTGAACAAGCTCTAATCTTTGCTGTAATCATGCTGTTTGCCTTCCTATCTTCTCTCAGTGTATTAACTGTATAACCTCATAGTCCCTGCAGACAAGGCTGTTGCTGACTTTTGTATCTTCAACTGATTCTTTGCTTGCGAGTAACAAGTTGGAAAGTTCCCTGGCACGCTTTTTCCCTAAACCATCTAGAGTTTCCCAAACAATTCCCCTCACAGTTTGGGAATTAAGTGTTGTTGGATATGTTCCCAGCAGTTGGTTTTCATGCACCCATTGTTCTCAGCAGTGAGTTTACTGGAATTGAGTATAGCAGCTGTGGCTGTAGGCCCCTACATGCCAGTAGGCACAAATGACCTGAAGCATGACAGGGCATTTTTACTAGGTGTAGGCTAGGTGCTGAGGAGCCATCTCACAGGCCTGCAATGTAAACTATTGCTTAAAACTGTGAAATATTCTGTACCAGTTAGTGCCAATGGAAACAGCTCGTCTCCTTGTTCTTAAAAAAAAAACCAAACCCCAACTTTTTTTTAGCTCTAAGAATAGGAGCAAAACAGCACAAATGATAGAGACATTTGTTTATGTGCATATCTACATGTTCCCTCTGATTGCCCTCACCTGGGAACGTTGCAAATACAGAGTCCTTTGCTTGGAACAGACAAGTCGTCTGTCTGATTCCTCAGTACCTCACTGCACTGGTTTTCCTTGCTCCAAAAGTTTTCTGTTGAGCCTCAGTTTGCTTAGTGCTGATTCCAGAAGAAAAGCCTGAAGAAAATGGTGGACACTGTTTAATTGTGTCTAAAGTGATCAGTGAACGCTTCCAAAGTCCTGCTTCCTAGATCATGGTATTCAATCTATGCCTTTCCTATCCCTCCTGCCTCCATTTAGTTTTATAGAAAAGAAACTCTTATATGAAGTTTGGAAGGAACCATTAATCTCCTGAGTTTATTCAGTGCTGAATTTTGAGTTAGGCTTAATAAATACATCTCTTCTGACAGTTTCATTTAGCTGTGTATTATGGCCACAACACAACCATTAAAAAATCGTCTCTGACAATACACTGAAAGGGAATGTACTTATAGTTGTATGATAGAAGTGTAAATATGTTCTTGAATCCTTCTAATAAAATCAAGGTGTTTCATAGCAACGAAAAAGAGAAATTGGCCTGAGAAATGCTTCGGAACTTAGTGTATGATAGTATTTTATTGAAAAGTTATTTGCAGTGTTCGATGTAGAATATTTGTGTTTTTTTTGTGTTTTTTTTTTTTTTTTTTTTGTTTTGTTTGTTTGTTGACTGTTTGCAGAGTCTCTGGTAGATACTGTACTTCTGTTAACTCCTGTATAATATACTTCTTAAGCAGTACAAAGTACTCTTCAGTATGTTTCTTATGAAAATTTTTGCATGTCACAACCCTGATTATTTTATTACTGTTGTGTGGTATAAATATTCCCCTTGTTAAAAACAAGTATAACTGAAAATATTCTGATAGGGGATATCAAGACAGGTCACAGCTAACATCTGCAAATTTTAACAGAAGCAAGACTCATCAGTCTAAAGTTAGTTGATCCTAGATAAATACAGGTGTGTCTTGGGGAGCCCTTTGAAAGCACCAAATTAAGTCAACTAAAACATAGAAGTTCCCCAGATCATTTAATCTGAACAGTAAAGGATTTACAGCTATAACTATAACCAGAGAACTGTTGCAGTGAAAGTCATCAGCTTCCTTAATCAATGGCTTCCAATGTCACTACCAAAATTCAGACCAGTAACAGAAGCATAAAGGATGGAAAACATAGAACATAAATTGAAGCCTTTTCTGAAGAAAATAAGTGAAGATAAATTCAAAAATAACAGTTTGTAATAACTAATAAGAGCTATAGAGCAGGCAAACAGTATTTTATGGAAGATCATAACGTTGTACCTCCAATGCAAGATTATATTCTTCTTGCACTCCTTTCAGAATTGTATCAAAGATAAAGAGGATGATCTCTATGATGAGGCTCATACATGGCTTTCATAGAATCATGGAATGGCGTGGGTTGGAAGGGCCCTCAAAGATCGTCAGTTTCCAATTCCCCTGCCACAGGCGGGGTTGCCTGCTGCTCGATTATGAGATCAGATTGCCCAGGGACCCATCCAACCTGGCCTTTAACACTTCCAGGGATGGAGCATCCACAGCCTCCCTGGGCAACCTGTTCTAGTACTTCTCCACTCTCTCCGTGAAAAACTTCCACCTGAAGTCTAACCTAAAAAACCATTCCTCCTTATTGTATCACTATCAAGCTGTGTAAAAAGCTTATTTCCCTCATGTTTATAAACTCATTTTAAATGTTGGAAAGCTGCAAGAGTGTCTCCTTACAACCTCATTTCCAGGCTGAACAAGCCCAGCTCCCTCAGCCTGCCTTTGCAGGGGAGGTGCTCCAGCCCTTTGATCATCTTCATGGCCCTCCTCTTGATATTCTCCAAAAGCTCTGCATCTTTCCTGTGTTGGCTGCCCCAGAGTTGGATGCAGTTTTCTAGCTGGAGCTTCACAAGGGGCAGAGTTGAGGGGGAAAATCATCTCCCTGTCCCTTCTGGCTACCCCTCTTCTGATGGAACCCAGGATACCATTGGCCTTCCAGGTGCAAGCACACACTGCTGGCTCATATTCATTTTTTTATCAGCCAGGACTCCTAAGTCCTTCTCAGCAGGGCTACTCTCAAGCAGTTCTTCTCCCAGTTTGTATACATATCTGGGATTTCTTCGACTCAAGTCGAAACCTTTCATATTGCCATACTGTTTTATTCCTTTACTCTTCTTGATCTCATATGCCAGGTGCAGTGAGTTGCTGGAAACAGGTAAAATAACCAGATGTCTCTGGTATGCTGGGTTCCAAGGAGAAGGTTGGTATGCAAGTGCTTGCAATACAATTATATCATTAAGAAGATGCAGATTCCTCCCTCCTTTTGTCGAAAATAGGAGTTGAAGTGATTATTTTATGCTCAGAAAAAGACTTGTTGTTATGTAAATTTGTAGAGAAAAAGAATGGCAGGTGCTTTCTGCTGCATGCTTCATTGTTCTGGCTCTGCTACTGACCAGACTGAGCACTCTTCTGTAGCATGCTATGTTTGCCTCCCAGCCAGCACAATCATTTTCTCTCTCTGGAAGCCTAAAGATGTTGGAGTAAAATTGCATTGTGTTTTTCTGGATCTTGTTCTGATGTAGAGCTGGTATCTCCATGGGATGAATATCTGGGAAGCTGGAAGAGCTCTTAGGCTGTGTTTATGCTAAAAAATGAAGTGTGCAACCAAAGTGGATTGGCTCTGAACAACCCATGAGCATTTATTAAAATTTCAATTATCAAAACAGAATGACAGCATGCTGACTACCTAATTGAAATTTTCTATGGCCTAGGTTAACTCTTAAGCACAAAATGGGAATATTTGGGAGTGTTAGTTGCTGAGTCCAAATACATGCCTGTGTCTGTGATAACACATAAGCCATACAGACTGAGGACCACTACCCAGGAACATTCCCTGGTACTTATTCATTTATTAGTACAGAAAACCTAAGAATTCATTGAACATAAGCCCCGTGTGTCATATGCTGTCTAGACACTTAAAAAAACATAGTACCTTTGTGATCAACAGGATTACAAGGGAGACTTGAAAATATAAATTTTGTTTTGATACCCAGTACCTATTAATTCTGTTTGCAGGTGTTTTGTGAAACTTCTGGGAACTTGCAGAAAGTTGAAAAAGGCACACTGGGTCCTGAAGAAAAACGTGGAGAGAACAGATGTCCAAGAATAACCCTAATAAAGCTCCCGTGTTTCCAAAACAAATAATAAACCTTTCATATCCCAGGAAACAGGTCTAGCTGAATGACATTTTTATTTTTTTTCCTCCATATATTTCCAAAGACAAGCAATGAAACAGAACAAAGAGAAGGGAAGAATGCTCTGGTGTTATTGATGCATTTGAGAGGGAGACAAAAAAGCCTGAGGTCTCAAAATCATTATGAGTGTATAATGTTCTTTGTTCTTTCTACAAGAAGTATTAGATACATTTTTTTCCCAGTCTTCTTGAATTTTCTTTTAATCAATCCGGATTTACATTTATTAGGAAAAAGCTGACAATTTGATTTTTTCTGTATATGCTGTTTGTAATGCAAAAATATAAGTATTACTTTAAAATTAATGTTAATTTGTAACCTAGTAAAAAGAAGGCGTGACTCTGCACTAGTGTGTATGTGAAACATCTACAGGCTGTAAACAAGAGGGAATTTGAGAAATGGAAAATTGAAACACTTGGAAGAAGTTGAAACTTCAGTTAAAAATGTTTTGTCTTGATAGAGTTCTTAAATTATATGTTAAGAAACATTATAGAAAATTAAACAGAAAGTGAGGAAGGCTTCATCCAAGAAGAAGCGCACAACAATTTAATCCCATTTGATGGGCCTTATCAAGGTCCTTTGGGTCTTTAAAATCCTCCTATGTAATTAATTTGCAGTCTTTTATCTGAAGCAGTGGAGTAAATGGAAAAATATTGTGATAATAAGAAAAAAAACAACACTTGGAAAATGTTCTTCTATATGAAATAAAAACAAGACTGTAAGGAAGGGAATTTTTTGATGGGGTCCAAATTCTGTAATCAATATAAGGCATCACCTCTATGTCTTGATTATAATTGAGTGATGATAGAAGAAAAATAGATCATATGCCTTTAATCACTGAGTTGTTAGTTAAAGTCATCTTTGAAGTCACGGAGATTTTTCTGTTATTCATGCAGTAGAAACAGACACATCAAAATTCCTGGGCAGACACATTAATGGAAATAAAAAACAACACTGCAGCATCTGTATAATCTTTGCCTGCAGGCATGCATTCATTCTGTTGAGTTTCTGAGCTGACCCAGTGCAAACTTCCTGCTGCAGAGCTGAGTAATCACAATTAACTCAATGTTGAGTCTAAACCCTCAGCCTCCCAGCTGGGTTTGTAACCCAGCCACTGCACCATGCCAATGACAGCCACAAGCTAAGAGCATATACAGCATCTGCCGGCCAACCTCACATCAGCGTGGAAAGGACAAAACCACCCAGGAGTTCGCTGTGGGAGAATAAGCCATCTATCTTGTGCGTAAGAACTGTCTGATTTTGTAAACCACCACCAAAAGAAAAAGCATTGTCATAGTTATAGCTGATAGACCTGCAGAATTACAATGAGAATGCCAATTAATTTCTTATGAATACTGAGCAAGAGGCTGACAGTAATTTTGAAGTTAAATAATTGAAATTCCATGAAATGTAACATATTTAGCAAGACAAGGATCTTTCCTTCATTTTTTGATAGATTTGAATTTGTTGTACAGATATTAAACATTTGATTGCAATTACACTCATTCTTATGCCAGCATAAAGCATTCTGTACTGGACATATTTGTTCAAATCCAGCCTTCTGTTACATCAGCTACTTAAGGGAAAAATGATTCTTGAACAACTTTCTGACTAGACTTATGTTCTTTATACTTTTCTGCTTAAACTATTATTCTAAGTCAATCAAAAATATCTATGAACAAAAGAAAAAAAAAGTATGAGAGTATTTCATAAACTATTTGAAAACCTTTCCTACGGGGCTTGGAAAAGGGTGTTAGGTGGCTTCTCATGTTGGTGGTGATAGAAAAGTGATGGAATGTGATTATCGTATTGCTTTAAAAGAAGTACAAAGTAATTGTTTCATTGAAAAAGTTTGTTCTCCTGCTAATTTGCATTAGTAATTTTTTTTTATCTTTTGCTTCAGGAATTCACTTTGAATTTATCTGTTGTCTTTGTCTCCTCAGAAATCTAGTGAAATATATGCCAGGGAGGTGTTGTAAACCCATAAAACTGTTAAAGCTTGAATTCAGTACTGAAGTCAACCACTCATCTTTACTATAAAGGCAACATGTAGGATTTTTCTAAATTTATGCAAATGAATTTGTTTTGCATAGTGCAGCAAAGCAGAACACATCTCTCTTGAGAGCTGTGATTTTGATAATTGCAAATCATACAGTGAATTCAATGGACTGAGCATCAAAACTTTCATTATCTTTGATGGAGTAAGAGCTTTTTGTCTTCATTTTGATGTTCTAATACAAAGTGCTAACTAAAGTAAGGTGACTGCTTATTTTGATAGCGATTCAGCTCTTCCAAATAGAAGAGATCTCATCACAACACTTTTCAGTCCCTTTTTGACCATTAAAGGTCCAGAGCAGCTCCCACACGAGTCAGTAACACTTGGATCTGATCCAAAGAGATGTTTGGCTTTAACTAGCTTCTGCTGACATGGTACAAATGCAACTGCCTGGGGAATTTTCACAGCACTATTTGACCTTTTGCCAGAGCTTAGACCGAATGTCAGAAAACTATGTACTTAAGAGGGCATTTGTTCACATATAAACCTTTGGGATTCATGCTTTTAATCCGATTTCGCATACAACTTCAAGCATAGTTTTCAGTATCTTCCTTCATAAACGGATGTACAATTTCAAAAATGAATATTGAGATTTCAGAGGCAATTTTCCTATATTCAGAGTGATTTAAGAACATCAGCAAGATAAAGTTTGTAGATAAAAAGGGGTCTTTTTTGCACCAATTAATATGGACTGGAGTAGGAGCATGAAAAAGTCTGTAATCATTTAAGGTAACTTTAGTGGTGTAGATCTGATATCTGCATCTCAGCTAGGCATGCTTAGCTAATTTTATAACTGATGGAGGTAAATAAACGCTTTTAGTGTGCAATGCAATTTAAACACTTACTTAGGACATCAAACCTTACTGTGAAAGGGCTTATTTGTGTCCATCAACTGGTGAAGGTTTGGGGTGCTTAGCACAGTGTCTGCATTGTGTATATCTATATTTAGTCAGATCAATCTCATCTGATTGTGTCACACATAAAGGGTATGATTAGACATTATTTCATTTACCAAGTCAGCTCTGGTGTCAACATGAGTATATCTTCAGTCTTCAGTCCATTAAAAGCCAGATTATTTTCTCTGTGCTGATGTTTTTTGTTTTGTTTTGTTTTGTTTTGTTAAGAAAACTACATCATACTAACATACATTGTATTTCTTATCAATGGATATTTTGTGCATCAAAATCAAAAAGTTATTGCCCAGTGTCTGGACTTCAGTGTAGGGGAAGATTGGCCTTCTATAAACTGAGCTGCAAATTGAGCTGCTTACTTGAGAAACTGAGACTGTAGGATATTATCATGGGAAAGCCTTTCAAAATGAAACCCATGGAAAGGTGAGATGATGGACGATCCTATAAAACCTCTATTTCCATATGCATTCTTTCTTAGTGTTGCAGCAAAATGAAGCAGAGTATTGGGGCACATCTAGAGAACCCTGTGACAGCTGGGATAGCTGGTGGAAGTGTTCAATTGCCAGTTTGTCTTCTTTAAAAAAATGTTCTCATGACAGATGGTGATCATAGAGATATAGATCAAGATTTCCCTGCAAGCTTTTCCGTGATGCTTCCTGGGTGTCTGCTGAGCAGTCAGCAGAGGAAGAATTAGGAGGCTTTACATGCTGCATAGATAAATAATGCATGAAGGGAAAATATTTCTCATAAAATGAGGGAAATTTATTTAGTTATATGTAGTATTTTCAAAAAACTTTTATTGTGTCATTGCATTCAGTGCATATGGAACCAATACAAGTTTTCATTCTGGAAAGGATTTCAGCATGCAAAGTTGAAACTGAGTGCAGCTGCTTTATGCAAAGAGCCATGGTTCCCCATCAGAAAGATGATTTCAGAAACTATATTAATAAAGGAAGTAGAACACGAAAAATGTTGTTATACATAAGGGACTTATTACTTCTTTGCCAAGTACAGCACTTGGTATGTGCTTTTTTTTTCTCTTGGCAAAACAGGCACTTTAGGAACATTGGACATTAATACCTTCTGACATTGTGTTCTACACAGAGCTGCCCTAGACACAGCAATGCCCACTGCCACATGAGCCACAAGGGATTACATGTTTTGCCTTATTTATTTATTTCACAATATTAATTATTCAGTCTGTAGTAGCGTTGCTTTTGCAAAGCCTGAAGAAAGACGTGCTGTTCCGCAGGGGTCTGGCGACACACTGTTTTCTGAAGTGAAAGCAGATAAAAATCGATTGGTGCCTCTCAGCGTGCCTGACATGGAGCGTGAGATGCTAACACAAGACTTATTTTTCCTTTTAAGGCACAAAAATGGCAATTTGGAAACCAGCTTCTGACTTTGAAGATGGGAATTTTAATGGTCCTTTTGACCCCAAGAAAACCATTTAAGGCTTTTTTTAGACTTTGCACTTCTAGGCCTGCAGAGAATCCCAAAGTAGTGTTCCGGTTTTGCTCCTTACCTGCAGTCACTCAAACCCTTCAGTTCCTCACTGGTGAACTTCAGAAAAATAAACTGCTTCATCCTTTATCTTCACTTTCTTTGATCCCATCTGAAGTGTGTTTACAATGGGATTTTTTTTCATTTAGTGTCTGCAGATTTTGAATTTGAGTTACTGCTATTACAAGGGAAGCAGCATCATCTTAGCTTGTTACTGTTTTGAAACATAATTAGCTGACAGAAACATAATTAGCTGACAGATATAAATGATATAAATGAATAATGACAGATATAAACCCAAATGAATTATGGACATCCAGGTCAGTTCCAGCTAGTGATATTTGCAAGTTTCTTTCCTACTTATTTACTTCCTTATTTTGCTAAAGGACTAACTCATCTGGAAGGTCAGCCTGTGGGTTTTCAGTGCTTTTGTGGAAGTGCCAGTAGGTCTAAGAAGCTTTGCCTGCGTACAAGGTAACATGTAACATGGGAATCTAACAAAACATGTTCAGACTCTTTCCTATGCATTATAAATGTCACCCATGATTTCTTGGGAAAATAATTTTTTGTTTTGTTATTTGCTATTTTCTCTGCTATTTTGTGCTACACAGAGACCCAGAATGGTGTTGATCCAGCTGTGAGCGGAGCTGGCGCATTTCTATTATGCGAGAGGGAGGACAGAAGTTCCAGAAGGAGCTGTATGTTCACTCATTTTATTACATTCTGTTCACACAGAGGGATTGCTGCTTACCCTTTCATTACTCTAAAGAAGCACATTTAGACCACTTCCCAAAGATTTCCAGAAACAGAGACTGTAGAAGATAATTTTTTTCTTTGTAACGGAATCTGTTTGGTTGTACAGCATGAGAATTCCCAGCACTTGGAGTGTGGAGATGTTAGGAGTTCAGGCAGGGTAATTTCTCTGGCATTTAAATCCAGAAAAATGTTTTGTAGGGTACAAGAATTCTTAAAGTAGCACAAGAAACATAAAGTCTGAACAGAGTAGGCCATGATGTTTTTATTTCTATTTTTTTTTCTTTGTTGAAAAATGCTGATTCGATGATGCAAAAGAAGAATGCAGACATGCAGCCAGAAAGGGCTAGACAGTGTTCTCCCCTGCAATGTGCATGACCCAAATTCAAGCTTTCTTTGATTCTGATGCATTTTAGTTTTGCAGAGAAACATCCAAGACCTTATAGTGCTTCAGGAAACTGAGTTTGTATTCTTGAATAATTTCCTGACCTGAGGTCCTGGTTGTTAACTTTTCACTGAATTTTCTCATGCTGTCCCCTATTTAGAGAACATTTTCCCCCCTTTGACTTGTCATTTTTTAAGTGCCTTAAATAATCCAGGTGCCAGCATGAGAAGCTTGTTTATAAATCAGATTTCTGACATTATTTTCCTTCTTGTCAACAGTGCTTCCTGATACAGCTGTGGAATGATAACACAACCCCTTTAGGTCATCCAACTGATTTTTTTTTGTGGGCCATTCTGACAAGTCCTACTCAGAGGAATCAGGCTTCATTCAACATTTTTTTGTTTGTTTGTTTTTGTTTCCCCCCTAAGGAAGAGCCTCTAATCAAGACTTAAGTTGTTTCAGTTGTATATATTTTTAATATTTGCTATTGTTTATTTTGATAATTTACTTTACATTTTAACTAATTTAGAAATAATTTCCTCACTTATTTTGATGTTTTCTTCTTCCTTTTGAATTTTAATTTCTTTTGAATTTTAATTGAAATATGATAATTCAAAATTTAAAAATTACAACCCATGGGCAGCAGAAATGTAATGAGATATGTAGCCTCTGTCTTGGGATTGTTTTTCTTCTCTGTTATGTTTGGAGTGCACTTAACATCCTTTCAGCAAGTTCATTATTGCTATTTTCAGTCTGTCTTCATAGCTCTGGCAATTGCAGTAAGCAACATTTTCAACACAGGTCCAGCATACACATAACTCTGAAGAGTTAGGCCATGGTAGACTTTGTTATGAATGATGATGCAGAGAAAGGACAAGTACCATGCAAGGCTTGTTTTCAGCCTGTTGCAGTTAAAGTTGACACAGAAAATAAGCATAATTTCCTTACTAATGACCTGTCATAGAATGAAATAAACTCAAAATGAAAAAAATTCAATTGAAGTCTCTGGCCTGAAGTTCAGGTTTATAGGATTCGTGGTTAGAGACTGATGTAAAAAAGATGCATAGAAAGCAGGAACAAATAGTACAACTTGTTCATGAAGGCCTGAGAGCAAGGTCCCTACATTTTGTATTTGTGATTAATTTTCCAGCGTTGTGCTGTTCTCCATACAAATACATCAATCAGGAGAAAGATAAAATTCAGTAAGTTTTTTATGAGGAATACTGAGCATTCATTTATATATGTCTATTACTTTCACTATTTCAAGTGTATTTCATCTTTTCCTTTTCTTTGGTTTTGAACTTATTTTTATGTTTAATTCTTTAACTGCTATTGGAAAATTTATCAGAATGGATAATAAAAGTCTCTTGTGCATGCTTCTTCTCAGACTCTCGTAATGCCTGTTCTATATGTTTTCCCAGTCCTCTTTTCCATAATCACTTTGAGAAACAAAAAATACAATATCCCAAAACATGCAGACCCTATGAAAAGAGCTGTGTTTATAGAATCACAGAATTCTTTGAGTTGGAAGGGACTCTTAAAGCTCATCTAATCCAACTCTCCTGCAATGAACAGGGACGCCTACAGCTCAGCCAGTTTGCTCAGAGCCCTGCCCAGCCTGACCTGGAGTGTCTCCAAGGATGGGGCATCCGCCACATCTCTGGGCAACCTGTTCTGGTGCCTCACCAAACTTACTGTAAAAAGCTTCTTCTTTATATCTATATATCTGGTCTAGTATTAAATGTGGAGGTTGGTGGCCCTGCGTGTGACAGGGGGGTTGGAGATTCATGATCTTTGAGGTCTCTTCCAACCCTGTGATTCTGTGATTCTGAGTGATTCTGTGACTCTATATCCAGTCTAAATCTACCCTTTTTTAGCTTGGAATCATTTCCCCTTGTCCTATCACAACACATCCTGCTGAAGAGTTTGTCCCCTTCCTTCTTATAGCTCCCCTTTAGATGCTGAGGGCTGCAATCAGATCTCCCCAGAGGCCTCTCTTCTCCAGGCTGAACAGCCCCGGCCTTCTCAGTCAGGCCTCATAGGAATGGTGTTCCATCCCTTGGATCATTTCTATGGCCCTCCTCTGGTCTGCACCACACAGCTCAGCATTATCTTCAGACTTGATGAGGGCACACTTGATCCCATGGTTGATGTCATTGATTAAGGTGTTAAAGAGCACTGGTCCCAGTACTGACCCCTGAAGGACACTGCTTGTCACTTGATCACTACCTAGAGATTGAGCCGCCACTCTGTGAGTGCAATCTTGCAATCAGTTCCTCGTCCATTGAACAGTCCACCTATCAAATCTGTATCTTTCTAATTTGGAGAGAAGGGTGTTATAGGGGACAATGTCAAAGGCCTTACTGAAGTCCAGATCAATGACATCAATGGCTCTTTCCTTGTTCTCTGACAGTCACACCATCATAGAAAGCGACAAGGTTTATTGGTCAGGCAGGAACTGCCCATGGTGAAGTCATGCTTGTTTTCCCACATCCCTTCTTTCACATGCCTCCGAATAGCTTCCAGCATGATCTGTTCCAGGATCTTCCCCAGCACTGAGGTGATGCTGACATGCTGGTAGTTCCCTGGATCATCCTTTCTACCCTTCTTAAAAATGGGTGCTATATCACCTTTTTTCCAGTCACCAGGGACTTCACCTGACTACCATGACTTTTCAGATATTGGAAGTGACTTAGTAATTTTATCAGCCAATTTCCTTCGCACTCTGGAATGCATCTCATTCAGACCCATATGAATGTTCATATTCCTCAGATATCTGCAAACCTGATCTTTGCATGCAGTAGAAGGGGCAATGCTCCCCCAGTTCCATCCTTCCGAACTATCTAGCTGAGGGCTGTTTGTAGAACAGTCAGCAGTGAAGGCAAAAGCGTTGTTGAATACCTCAGCCATCTCCTTGTCTGTTGTTATCAACCTGCCTATGTTGCTCACTAGGGAGGATACTTCCTTCTGGGCTTTCCACTCTTGGCTGATGTACCTGATGTGCCTTTCTTATCCTTTACACCCCTTGCCAAGTTCAGTTCCATTTGGGCCTTGGCCTTCATGACCCCATGTCTGCACAGCCTAGCAGTATCCCTATACTCCTTCCAGGTTACCTGTTCCTGCTTGCACTGCCTGTGCATTTTCTTCTTGCTCTCCAGTTTGACCAGTGGGTACTCGTTCAGCCATGCTGGTCTCTTGCTTTCCTTTCCTGCCTTTCTATACCTGGGAATGGAGAGCTCTTGTGCCCTAAGGAAAGCTTCCTTAAAAATCTGCCCTCTCTGCTCTGCTTCCTTAGGACAGTTTCCCAGGGGCTTTTTTGTTGACTAACTCCCTGAAGAGCTGGAAGTTGGCTTTCCTGAAATTAAGTCTCCCGATTTTACTCTTTGCTTGTCCAGTAGCCCTCAAGAGTTTGAACTATAGTCATTGCATGGAGACTATAGCCCAGATGGTCTCCAATCCTGATGTCACCAACCAGTTCGCTTGCCCTGATGAGCAATGTCTCGAGCAGTGCATCCTCCCTGGTGGGACAGTCTGTTAGCCGGCTTAGGAAATTATCTTTGATACATTCCAGGAGCCTCCTGCATTGCCTGCAACTCACTGTGCTACTTTTCCAACAGATGGGTGGTTCAACCTCAGGGTGGTTGAAGTCCCCCAGCAGGACAAGAGCCTGCCATCTTGATGATCCACATTATTCATCCACCTTGCTCACCTTGTTCATCCACCTTATTTTTCACTTCTGTTGGTGCTGGGAATTGCACATTTTTAAGGAGGCACAAAATGTGCTTAGGTAAGAAATTTATCTATTCTGAAACTAAGGGTACCATTACGTGAATCTATTCACTGTTTTGGATAGCTGAGTGAATTTTTGTACACTGAACTTGGCCCAGATGCTTCATATCACTATTACTTATTTATAGGTAAAATGTGAAGTGTTTTTAGAACACTTTAAAAGAAAAAGCTCATTCTTTGCTTACATGAGTTCTTTATTTAGGTCACATAAAAGGAAGGAAATGGCAATTTTATACAATATACATGAAATGCAGGTATGTGGTTCTGGCCCTGTTTCCAAAGATACCACTCCAGATTCAAGCTGCAGTGGCATTTGTAGCAAAGCAAGAAGAGGGTAACAGTTACACCAAAAGCTAGCTTCTTTTAACAAAGCTTATGTGGATTACTTTTACTACTTCCACAAATGAAGTCACTCATGTATATGGAGATACCAGTCCTCTCCATATAATGGTTTTCTTTATTACTGAAACATAACAGGCTGTCTACTGTCCATTGATTTTTTAGTATAAGGAAGTTAAACCAATGGAAGCTGTAGCTCTGTGCTCAGCACATAGGGTTCTCTGGCTTTTGCTCCAGCCAGGAGGATGGGGCTGGACCTGTGTTGCTCTTCTTCTTAAGGGAAGGTTTCTAAATATTGAAACCCCTGTTTCATTAAAGCTTTGGTGAGCATCATTACGTTACTTCATCTCAATCTCTTATATTGATATGATGCAAGGTGATGGTCTTAACTTGCACCAGGAGAGGTTCAGATTGGATATTAGGAAATGTTTCTTCTTAGAGTGCTGAAGTATTGGAACAGGCTACTCAGGGAGGTGGTGAAATCACCATCCTTGGAGGTTTTCAAGAACCATGTGAATGTAAAAGTGAGTGACACTGACATGATTCAGTGGGCATGGTGGGAATGGGTTGACAGTTGGACTTGATCTTATTGGTTTTTTCCAACCTTAATGATTATATGATTCTGTGATTATTTGCTCATTTGTGCATTTTTTTTCACCCTAACAGGCCCAAAGCATAAGTTCACATCCTTATTCCTGGGAGTTTGAAACTCATGTAAATTTTAGGTGAATTTATTATTTCTGTTTTGAGACAGATTTTTACTGTGCTACTGAATGAAATCTCCAGAAGCAGAACAGAGCTGAAGATAGACAAGAATGGTTCAATCATTCTCAGTTTATCCTTGTCATAACATGTACATAACATGTAGCATGTACACGACGTGGAGTACATCATAAAGTATGTTCTTGGTGAAAGTTAAACTTAAGAAGATCCTAAAAGGGAACTATCATCTTCTTGTAAAGTTCAGGCACAAAAAAGCAGGAAAATTGAATGTTTTATAAGGAAAAGGAGCAGATGTATTTTATTTTATTTTTTTATAAATGTAACTAGTTCTGAGGAATATTTAATTACTTAAGATGATTAGTAAGCCTGATAAAAACTAATGACTGTGGTTCGTTTTTACCTCTTTTTACTCTGCACAGAAGATAGTAATTATCTGGGCTAACTTTAGTATTATTACTCATGTTATTATGTAAAAAACAGGTTTTTTTGTGCAAGAAGATTAATTCCTTTAGTGGATTTAGCACAACCTTCTATAAAATCAATGAATGTCTGTTCCTTCGATGTTACTCCCAGTTCCTATATTTCGTGGCTATCTTTCATTCTGTTTCTGGTTTATTCAAAAGGAAAGAATGTGAAAAAGTAATTCTATGGTACTACATATATTATGTATAATTATAGTATTACAATTTGGTAAAGTATTTTTGTATGAGAACTCTGAGGTTTATGTGGTTTGAGGAATTGGAAAACCCCTGAAAATGATTTATCCATCAATGGCCAAAGGACTTTGAAAATAAAACAACAAGCTTGGTTAATTTTCTAAAGTCCTTTTTAAGTACCATAAAAATGTTGCATCAGTTAAGTGATATTCACTGGAGTATTTATACTTTCTAAAATCATTTGACAAGATTCTTTGCTGGAGATTGTAAACTGAAGTGGTGTCAAGTGAAAGATGAAGTAGGATACTGGCTAATTCCCAGGAACCAAAGAACAACCATAGATGGATCGTTGCATAATGGGAAGGGACTAAGAATGGAGTAATCCAGCAGCCTATTCATGCGAGAAGAAAAATTTATTATACTGCTGGCTTCTTGTCTTGTAGGTGAAAGACAGCTAGAAGAGCAGTAATACCATGGAAAGGAGAGGCAAATAATCTCCAGCATCCTGAAAAAAAATCGTACCATATGTTCTGGGAATGCAAACATATCCTCTATATTCTAAGAATCAGAAATTGAAATGGTTGCTGATCTTGTTTTTTTTTTGTAAACCAAAAATTCAGTCTGGTTTGGATTATCCTCTCATTTTGGATAAATCCTCTACATTTCATTTTTGTATTTAAAAGAGATTTTGAACCCAGATTACCTGGAAAGGTAGTTGTCTATCTGCCAGAATTTGGTGCACCTTCTTGTATTTTGTGTATCCTCTTCCCTGTACATATTCCACATGGAAGATCAAATGAGGCTGTCCTTGCAGTATGTTCTAACCCAGCTGTTCGTTATCAACATCCATCTTTTAAGCTCAGACTCTGTAAAGCGCAGCCAATTTCTGTCTGAGAGTGCTTTCATTTTACAGATAGCAAACAGACAACCCAGAGGATTGGGAAGAATTATTGCATTATCTTTCATTTTCTATTCCAGTATTTAAATTTTATTGTATATGATTATTTCCAGGCATTTTATAAATATCTGCTGGCAAGTTTTCAGTACAGAGATAGTAGGCGACTGTTCTCTCTAAAGAGGGTTAATTTAAAAATCAATGAAGGAGAAGTTAAGAAGGTCCTTGGGGAGAAGCATTTCAAAAATGAGGTTAGTGATCACATATGTCAGTAAGCTGAGTTTTGTTCATTAGAAAAATCAAAGCAGAATGGATACAAATGATGATAAGAGGTAAAGGTACAATCAAACTAAAGAGGAGCAATGTTAGCAAGAGTGTGAAGTTCCTTTGCTTTTAAAATATTTTCTTGAATGTGCCAGCTTTACAAGCTGTAGCAGAATTAATCTTAAAATGACAAATTCCACTGTTATCAGAAGACTAGTACCCCAGGACATTTCTTCATATCTGAGGCAAAACTTAAATACATTTTTCCCTGGCACTGCTTTAATTTTCTGTTCTTTCACCTTTCCATTTTTTGTTGATGATATTCAACAAGGACTGTTTCTTGTCCCTCTCTGCAGTCTCCCCCAAATCTGCCTATTCTAGCAAGCAAACAGAAATACTACATGAAATGCTGTTACTAAAGGCTGGTAAGTAAAGTTTGTCCATCATTTCCCGAATTTGCTACCTGTAGTGTCCAGCTATGGTCATCTACTGTCATGTACCCTGCACTGGCATTTTGCTGGAGCTCATAGTTGCATAACTCAACTTCAGGAAACTCTTTCTTTTGCCCATCCTCTTTGTTTTAGGCATAGAGAATATGAAAAGGCCAATACTGATAGCATTGCTCCTCTTACTGCAGGCAGCCTGGAACTATAGGAAGGATTTGAGTTTTCCTACCTTTACTTCGAAGTCGACCAATCTCAGCAGTATTAAGACTTACAAATTATAAAGAGCTATTCAAGAGGATTAAATGTACCTTATGTAGATGGATCTTGTAGATCTGTTTTGTTTCGTTAATGTCAAAATATGCTATGTAAAGTATGTTTGATACAATATTACAGATGCAATTCAGAAGATGCCAACTAGTTTTAGAAAAAGGTTCTGAGCTATGACCCCTGATACTTTAAAGGACTTGAATTCCAATCTGGACTCCTTGGAGAGCACATTGGAAAATCTGCTTCAACAGTATTTCTTACTGTTAATGACTTTTATAGATACTATTACAGATCATCAGATCTATAATCATCAGTCTTATGTTAATGGTTTTCTCCAGATATGGTTTTGCAAAGGCAAAAAGGGTTAGATGTGCAGAATGTCAGATGGCAAGAAAGTGAATCAGTATTGCTTTAGAGCTTATAGGCTGTTGCTGACACTCTAAGAGCTAATACCACTGAACTTTCACATTCCTACTCTGGAATTTGCTAATGAAGAACACTGTGCTGCTACAGAGCTAATCAATTAGGGGCTGATCTCCCTGTCTCTCTGATACGTTTTATTCAGATGTTAATGTCTATTGAAGCTCCTGTTTAATTTCAGGCATTAGAAAGGAGTCCAAATCAAGATCAGCTGTATGAACACCATGGTCCTTCAAATTTTAAGGAAAAATTGCATCTCAGGCCAGCTACCAGTGCTTATAGTCATTTGTACTAATTTCTTCACTGTTCATTTCTTTTAGACATGAAATTGTTTTAGAAACATGAATATAATAAGTATAAATTGCCACTATACTAAATTTTATTCCATTTATCTATGATAGATTGTGGCTTGACATGGAAAAGCATTGCAAATATGATTTTGTCTCTAATATATATGCATACATTCAGTTGCCTAATTTAACATCTTTATCCATACGCAAGCCTTTAAAATATCCATTCAGAAAAGGTGTTTTATTAATTTATGCTGTTACAGCATGCACACATGTATGTGATACTTACAAATATTAAAATTAATGAGCTAAATCTCAAGCTATGCTAAATCCTGGTCAGAGAACAAGAAAAGAAACCGTCCCTTAAAGAGATCCTTGTGCCTTTCATGTCTGTGAAATGTCTTTTTTCCATGTCTTTTTCCAAATGAAAGTTGCTTACCTCTTAAGGTAAAGGATTCAAAAAACAGACTTTTTTGTTCTACCAGTGGTTCAAGAAAACCTTGTGAATCACTAATAATGATTATAAATATGTTCATATATATGTATATATACACATGCTGTTTATGTTACAGACCTCACTTTATATTGTCTCCAACTGGGGCCAAAAGCACATGCCAAGGGAAGATGATGACAGTAGTAAACACAAAAAGACATATTTTCATCATTTCCTGCTGTTTACTGCTGAAAAGCTTCAGAAGCAGTATGCTTAATAACAGTGGTGGATTTCTGTTCTCTACATTTGCCCAGTTGCCCCTTGAGCCTATTGTAAACTTAGCACCTTCAGTTTTGTGTGGTGGGTTCCACATACTAACTGTACAATGTGAATCCTTTTGCTTGTTTTCAACCAATTATCTGCTAATTTCACTTACTGCTCAATTTTCTTTAATTTACTTTGTAGGGGAGAGTCACAGTCTCAGCTTGTGCTTGGAAAATAAGTATGCAGTATAACTCGTCATCAGCTGTCTCTCCAGTGCTATTTAAAAACATGCCTACGGTGTGGTCAAAATAAAAACAGACATGACAGAAGGAAAATACATACTATGGAACTGCACTGTTGAGTTGCCAGAAGTTTAAATCTGTTTTTGTGTCAGTTCAACAGCATATGCTCTCTAGAGGGAAGGTTTGTCTATAAATGGGGCTTTGCTCTTTCCAGTCTCCTGATCATTCTCGTGGATTCTCAGTAGCAGAGTTCTGTAGTTGCCTTAAGCTGAAGCAGGGATCTAAGCAAAAGCAGTCCTTAGGGTAGGAAATCAGCAAAGGGAATTGCTCATCATTCGCAGACTGTGGAAAGTAAGCTGATAGTGAATAACTTTCCACTGAGAAAAATCCTAGTCCTTCTGGACTTACTGATTTCAACCTGTTTTCTGCTACGTGAATCAGAACACTAAACTTGAGATATAATTCCTTTCAAGTTTCAGCGCAGATTTAAAGAAGAGCAATATATCCAGGTTTGGTTTATGCAGCTGTGATGTGGGCGCTTGATAGAAAATATCCATAAGAGATTACATTATCTATTCTGCTTTTCATCTGTCTTCTAGATAATTTTCATTTCACTATCATCATAGATAGATTATCATTGATTAATGAATATAAAATATTGCTGCTTTTTTTTTTTTTTTGTATTGTGCTCATGTCAACAAATAGAGCACACAGTCTGAATGCAGTGCAAAGCAAAACAGGCTATTGCAGTGAATTAAGCAATGTGACAGACAGTAGTTTTTGAGGTACAGATCAGTATAAGTGTAGATCTTTGTATTCATAGATTTCCATATATTGCAGCATGACTTTCATATAATCATAGAATGGCTTAGGTGGGAAGGGACCTTGAAGATCATCTAGCCCCTGCTGTGGGCTGGTTGCCCCCCACCAGATCAGGCAGCCCAGAGCCCCATCCAGCCTGACTTTGAACACTTCCGGGGGGGGACATCACAGGTTCTCTGGGCAGCCTGGCCAGTGCCTCTGAGTAAGGAATTTTTCTTTACTATCCATCTTGAATCTTACCATCTAACCTAAATTTCTGCTCTTTTGGTTTAAAGCCATTCCTCCTTGCCCTATCACTAACAGTCCAAGTGAAAGTCGGTTGTGCTCCTGCTTATAAGCTCCCTTCAAGGCAGCACAACTGGAAGGCTGCATAGAGGTCTCCCCAGAGCCTTCTCTTCTCCAGTTTGAGCAAGCCCAGGTCCCTCAGCCTGTCTTCATAAGAGTGGCCCTCCCATGGACCCAACTTTAACAAGCACTGTCACCAAAGGGATCAAGCCTCTCTCTCTGCTTGCTCTCCATCACTTATTCCTTGTCCTCCCACCACCTCTTACCATGGACCAACACAAGTGTTTCCATCTATATGATAAATTGGGTTGAGGAGCTGGGCTTAATGTAACCATTTTATTCAGAAATACCATCCTTTGGTTAAGCTCCTTGGTTCAGGTCAGCCTGGAGTTGTTCCAGCACTTACATCACCATAGCAAATGACATGGTACTGGAGCAGCAATGAGCAGAGGAGGGAGTGTTTCTGCAAGAATATGCATGAAACAAAATCCTGACCTAATCCACTAGGCAGCAAAACTGCTGCATCAAGTAGATTATAATGGTGTAGGAATTAAGCTGTTTAATTGAATAGAAATCAGTTTTAACCTTTTAAAACAAACAAATAAATAAAACCGTTGTATTTGTCCCTTTGTCTTCGTGGGATCAGTATCTAATGTTAACCAGGTTTCTGAAACACAGAACCTTGTCAGTAATTTATATTTTGAAAGTCGGTTTCTCTTTAAGAAATCTTCAAGGTTCCATCAGGGGCGTACCAAGATTAACTTGGTGTGTAAAATAGAAGTTTGCTTCATTTGTACCCAGTTTTAACATTGGTACGAGTATCCATGCTCTATTTTAAGTGCTTTTATTTATAACCAGTGGGACACAGATCTCAGGCTCGTATTCCTCGGTAGCACAACATTCCAGAGAGCTGTATGAGGGATATCTTGTTGATGTCTGCTGCTTCATTACTAATGTAATAATGTTTTGTTTATGGAGGCATGTTTGTCACAGAGAGCAGCTGTGTTTGTGTTACAGCCATTCTATTAATTGCCATCGTTCTAACTGGACAATGCTTAAGCTTCGTTTTAAAAAGCAGCATGGACCATTACCATAAGTGAATTTAGTGCCTAAGTCTACAATTCATCAGGAATAATATTATGATAGCAATAATCAAATGATAGTAATAGGAAAAAATGACATTAGGGGAGTTTGGGGAATTTCAGTGCTGGACCTAATTAGTGAACTGATCAGTGGTCTCATATCTAGGTAAACAAATGGATCTTGAATAACCATCCCAGATGAAGTCAGATACTGGGCTTTTAGACTGCTAACTTCAGTAGCTTATTAACACAGGAATTCCAATGATATCTGGGGAAAAGAATAAGAAGCTTGCTTGAAGTGGCAAACCATGTTGCAGTTGTTATCTAAAATAGTCTTCTGCGATAACAGCTACTGATAGTCTACTCCTGATGAGGTGAGTAATGAAAACTGATAACTCACCAGAGGCAGCACAACTGGCTGCTTCCCTACCTGTGTACTGTACAACAGTAGTAGTTCCATAAAATGCAAGTTTTGAGGTGGGCAGCAAGCTCATGCCCAGGTGACCAAAGGATAAATTTCTCAAAGGATAAATAGCTTTTCAGCGCTTACACAGTGACCCTCAGAAAGAACCATCAGCCTCAGTGACAAAGCTAGCCACCGCCTGGCTGACTGAGAGGAAACAACACGGGATACAAGCTCAGATAGACCTATGGAGATTGTTTAAGGCCCAACTCCTAAGGCATACAAGCACCTTTAGAATCACAGAGTCTCTTATTTACTCTGAGAATAGCCCTGCATAAGACTGTAAAAATAGATAAAGAATTTAAACTATCCCTTGAAATAAGTTTATATTGGGCTAGTTCTACAAAACACATGGCAGTGAAGTCTGTGAAACACCCATACCTTAGGTGTTTTACGTAAGAAACACAAACCAGGTAGCAATATAGCCAGTTGTGAAATTTATTTTAAAGTCTTACTTTATATTTAATTGACTTTTAATGTTTTTTTTTCCAGTCTTTTAGCTAAAATACTAGTTTTAATTTGAATAATTATAACTATTTGATTGTAGTTTTACTGTTGTCTACTATTGCTGAAACCAAAGAATTTTGGACTGACTCTCCCAGGGAGTAGGAGATATAAAAAAAATTATGTGGTGAAGCTTCAAAAGCTACTTCCAAAGAAACATATAAGGAAGTTGGTGCTGTGAAATTTTATTGGGAAGCTATGAATGTTGGGGACTGATGTTATCAAGTTCCAGGCTTAGTAAGGAGTTCCCTCTGGTGGGCACATACCCTCTGCGAGAAAGTTTTCTAAAAAAACTACTTCCTAGCAGCTGTCACAGTGATACTAAGCAATTGCACTTAAAGTGCATTTTGAGGTTTGAATTCATTCTGCATGCTACAAAAATATTTCCGTAGAAATGTGTTAGTATAAAGGATGCAGTTTAGCAGAAATAAATACAATTCCGAGCAAGATCATCAAGTACTGGATGATAACAGTTCAGATTTTCAGCAGTGACCTTAAAATTAAACTTCAAATCTTGTATGTAATGTCCAGTCTTATTGTTAAAAGTTTCCAGCAGCCAATATGAAAGTATTTGTGTCCTCAGGTACAACAGTATTTTCAGTCCTACAAAAGCAGTTCTGTGGCAGTCTTCTGAAGCTTAAAATTACACTAATCCCAAAATGAAAGAGTGATAAAAGGCACTCCACACTAAGCACTCTCAACTCCATTCTAGGTGTCATCTGTCGTGTTATACCAGCTTACAGTGTTAATAATCTGTTGTTTTTTTTGCCTTCCGAGTATAGTATACAGCAGGTTCTGGGATGGTAAAGGACTTTTTAATCTCCTTTTCTTTGCTTAGGAAGGAATATGAATTCCATTTCTTCATTTGAAATCTACAGGAAGCAGAGTTCTTTAACAGTTTATTTGTTGTTTCTGATAAATCTCCTTCAAGCAGATTCAGTTGCAGTTTTCCAGATTGCTTTTCCTCTTTGGACCATTTTTTCTGCAGACACTATTTTCTTACTTATCTCCTTAAACTTTTCTTTTCAGTGAAAAGACTCTTTTCAGTGATGAGCAGCTGCTGCATTATTGAATAAGCCACCAGTTTTATTGGTGGAGAATGATAAATGAAATGAGGAGCCTAGGAAATGGTTCCTTGGCCTATGCTGTGTGCATTCTCTCCATCAGACAAATAAGTAGTCATTGAACTGCTTTCAAGGGGAGAGAGGAATATCTCCTGCTGTTCCCTGAAGAAAATGTTAGTCAGACCATTACCCTTCCAGCTTCACAGCAACAGATGAACTTTTAACCAGGCTGTGGACAGCAGAATCCTCTGCAGAATCAGATTGTTTTTAACTACTTCTGTGTAAAAGTATTTGTACGACATAATAAATCAGCTCAAGAAAACACTTTTCAGTTGTACTTAAGTAAAAACCTATGGCAGTGCAGGTCCCGAAATATCAGGGCAGTCCCAGAGGATGCATCAATTTCTACTGTAACTTCAGAAAACACTTCTAAAGGCAAAGGTGACATAGTTCATATTTGGTGTTGGTTGTGTATCTTCTGATTTTAAAAAAAGTTTGCCAAGACTTAGAAATAAATCTTATTTGTACCCTTCAAATGCTGCAAAATAAAATATTTAAGGGATGATCGCTGTGAGCTTTTCCCACTTCTTCTCATTTCTGCTGCAGTCACTGTCATTGGTTATTTGGAATATTTTCTGTAAGTCTCCACAGATAGTTTTGAATTGTTATTTACAGAGCACTTCAGCTCTACCCACTTATATTTTAGCACCTGCTTCTGGGGCATATGGGGGAACTTTGAATCTTTATATCAGTGTGGATGTATTACAAAATAACATATTATCTTACATAACAGATTTTTTATGTATGTTATATATATATAATTAAGAAATATTAAAGAATAGAATATCCAAGTAATCCTCTCTTCTATAAATAAGCTTGTTCCTTCTTACCAACAAGTTTTGGGGTCTTCAGGGCTGCAGGACACTTAGCAATCTTAGATTTGAATAGATATCCCATTCTTTTACACTATAATTTGAACATTATCTTCCTGCAGTCCTCTCTAGACCAAACAAAGCCTGCTCATCCTTCATTTCACATCTTCCAGACTCTTGATCAGTTCTGTTGTCATCTGCTAGACCACTTGGTTGTTTTTGAAGTGTAGGGCCTACTCATTACTACAAGATTGTGGAATCCCAATGTAATTTCATATCTGTTCCTTTCAGGCTAACCCAGGCCAATCCCATATGTTAGTGTACACTTGCTTATTCTTACTTAGGGATAAAAATTTTCACTTAATGTCAAATTGCATGGCATTATTTTAGACCATTTCTTTTCAGATACATTCATAACCCTAACCTTCCTTTCCTCCTGTTTTTGATTCCTCTCAGTATGAACATTTGAAATTTGAAGTTTCTACTCTATCATACACAAAACTTAATGAAAATAACTAAATAGGATCCAAGATTTTCTGAGCAACTTGTCTTTATAACCTTGGATTGATAACTACAGTTTTCCAACTGTTCAGCTCCTTCTTCAAAGTTTCATTCAACCTCTTTCTTTAGTTTCCATTTAAAATGTTATGGGTGACAACAACAACAAAAGTCTTACTAAAGGCCTGCAGTGTATGTATGGATCTTGTTTGATTCGAGTTTTCTGAAATCCTCCCCAGATAGGTGGATGGGAGTTGATTACTGTGTTTTGAGCATTGTTTCAGCCAGGTGCTTGAGCTTCAACAAGCAGTGTGTGCTATTCTCAGGTTTAGTAATTGGCCATTTTTCAAAATTCTTGAGCTTTAAGACGTAGAGAAATCTGTGATTAAGCCAGAGTGACAACATGCTGTACTGTCTCCTTTCTCTCTACTTTTAGAGTATTTATGATTTCAATATATCTCTTTAGCATGCGGCTGGCAGTTGTAACTCCTTTTATTCTTCAGCCATGCTTCAAGGCTGTGTTACACAAGAACACTTTTATTTTCTCTTAATGAAAACTACAGCCATTATGTCTGCTTATGCATGAGTGTACTTATGTTAATGGCTTCACTACAGTCTCTCTTACTAAAGTTTAGTTATAAGACAAAAGCATAAAGGGATGATGACTCCACCACTTCCCTGGGCAGCCTATTCCAGTGCCTTCCAACTCTTTTGGAGAAGAAATTTTTCCTAATTTTTCCTTAACCTTCCCTAGTGCAAATCAAAACCATTCCCTCTAGTCCTACCACTACTTAAGCAGGAGTTGGCCAACCCCACCTCACCATAACTTCCCTTCAGGTAGTTGTAGAGAGCGATAAGGTTTCCCCTGAGCCTCATCTTCTCTAGGAGGAGACTAGGACTAAACAATCTCAGTTCCCTCCCCATAAGACTTGTGCTCCAGTCCCCTCAGCAGCTTTATTACCCTTCCCTGTACATGCTCCAGGGCCTCAATATCTTTCCTTAATGAGGGACCCCAAACTGAACACAGCGCTTGAGTGCAGCCTCACCAGGGCTGAGTACAGAGGGATGATCATCTCCCCGCTCCTGCTGGCTGCACTTTTTCTGATATAAGTCAGGCTATCATTGACCTTCTTGGCTACCTGGGCATGCTGCTGGCTCATGTTTAGCTGAGTGATGAATCTAACACCTCCAGGTCCATGTCTTCCACACAGTCTTCCACCCACTCTGCCCCAAGGCTGTAACATTGCCTGGGGTTGTTGTGGCCAAGGTGCAGAACTTGGCTTTCCTAAGAAGCTATATACTATTTCTCCAGAGCTAATACACTTTTGAAAGTAAAGCCAAACCACAAGCTTAAATGAGTTAGCAGAGTACTCTTAAACAGTACCTAGTGCAAAAGAAAAGGAGGAGTCTAAACTCTCACCACTCACGCTCGTTCAGCCTTTATTTACTGTTACAGATTCTCCTAAAAACCTTTTTACTTTGGATTAGGGTGCTGGATGTGCTCAAAAGTTTTTCCATTCCCAAACTTTCCCATCTCCACAGCTCTTCATTGTGAAAGTCAGTGTCCTTGGACAGAGCTGAGGTTTGAAATAGGATCTTTCGACACAGTTCTTTCAGTTCATAAATCAGACTCTCACTTCCCAACAGCTGATTAAGGAAAACCTGCAAAGGCAGGAGACTTATCTCTGGCACCAGAAGAGTCATTAATGCCCAGGTGGTTTTTGGGATATAAATGCACCAGTGAGATAATTAATGATGTACATTTTAACACAAAATGGTTGCTGATCGTTTTACTGTAAACACTGACAAATGGGGTTACTGTATAGTTTTGTTCTGTAGTAAGTGCAATGCATGGATGTAGCAGGAAGTGGGATTAGCTTGATTTAGCTAAACAAAATAAAGATTGAATGCATGCATGATTGCTATGAATTTGAGTGTTGCAAGTAAACATTGTCAGGTGAAATTGCTACTTAATTTGAAAGGCAATTCTGATTTACAAACTAAATCAGATAAATGTAAGGTGGCCAATTATTCAATTTAGATTGAAAATTAGATGAATATTTCTGAGAGAACAATCAAATTCTGTGTTAGTTTTTTTATTGAGATTAGTGAGAGAAAAGAAAATCCCAGCAGTAAATTGACTTCTTTTAAGTCAGAGCCATTAAGTCAGAGTCATATTTACAGGAACCATTTGAGATGATATCTATGCTTGTAAGGGGCTTGCCTCCATGACCCTTTGGTGCTCCATGTTCCTACTAAATTGAAGAAGACCTTAACTTAATCTAATCTAATTTTCTCTCTTTTTGTAGAGAATAAATCCACATGACTGATTTGTAGGAGTTGCTATGAAGTTAGAAGTTAGATGACTTGAATGTGATCCAGTATAATTCACAAAATCTACTTTATTATGCTCTAAGTGGAAAATGCAATAGAGACTATATGACCTCTACTGCTCTCTTGTGTTTTATTTCTTATTTTGTGGAACTCCTTCCTGTAATGTGCTATCCAAAATGGTGCAAGTATTACAGTTTGGTCTTGCTGGCTCTTAGTAATATGTTAGTACAGTCATTTTGACTACATTGCTGCCAGAGTGCATTAATTATGTGTTGCAGCCAGCAGTTTGTAAAGGCTGAAGTTTCATGCTACTTTAAGAATGATGTGGCTAATGGGTCATAACACAGGTAACTTTTTGTTTGCTTTCGATTGAATGAGAAGATGCCAGTAATGGTAAAATAAATATACTCTTCTGGATCAAGTTCCTCTCCTTGCCCTTGGAGGCAACCAAGTATTTTATACCTTTATTAACAAACTCCCCAATTAATATTTATGGTGTGTATCTAATTAAACAGAAATTCTGAAGTAGAATTATTTGCTTTGCCTGTTGCAAGTAAACCTATTTATAGTGTTGTACTGCGAAAACCAGTTTTAATTATAGAGCCTTAATTTTAATTAACTGTAATTGCAAATGAGCAAAATGGGAATTTTGTTTCATATGTATAAAATATATTGGTTGAGGGAAAAACTACTGAAAATTTATTACACTGAAATTCTAGAGCTTAGCATCAAAGATACGCTACAGCAAACAGTACAGTATTCTATTTCAGTCTGTAATAAGTCCTGTGCCAGAAGATGAGCTTCTCCCTAGGGAATGTATGTGCTAATTTTTCCATTTAAGCAGAGATTTTCTTATATATTTAGGCAAGGAAAGAGGAAATTATACTGGACAAAAAACCTAATTCTGAGTGTTTTTGATGGGCAGTGATTACTCTTTGTTTTGATAAATCATACGGACTACGTTGCTGGAATATAAATATAATCCGTTTCTATTATTTAAGAAATGAAAGGGAAAGTCAGCTAACAAACTATACTTTTTGCTGGTTAACTGAAGTTCAGTTAGCCAATCAGGAAACAAACAAATGCTAGTTTTGTTGAATTCAAGGGTTTTTCTTTTGACTTTACACAGATCCAAAGTCATCAAAATCATTTTATTATATTGGATAAGTTTTACAGAGCAGGTAAAAATACGTGTTTTAAATTTATGGTGATTGTCATTTAGTTTAAGGTGATACTATACACTGAAGCCAATGGGGAGCTAAAAACTTGGGCACATCTGTTTCCCATGGATAAAAATTTCCCTAGTAACTGTGCACAGTCATAGCTGACAGAGAACATGATAGTGGTGATGTCTGCCAGCTCTGGATGCAAGGTTTCAGGGCTGTGGATCCAGCTGGCTTATTTTAAGTCTAGGTCAATCTTCCTCAAACATAGGAGTGCTTCACTTTGCAACTTGGTTTATGGATCCCTGAGGTCTGAGATCAGAACAGTAAAAAGTGGAGCAGAAAAAGCATCATCTACCTGCCTTACCCGTGATGTCCTCGGTCACTAGGTCCATCACTCTGTTGAACAGAGGCTCTACGTGAATTCTTTAGCCCTCCTTTTGCTGCAAGCTTATACTCAGAAACTGTTTGTGCTGCTTTTTCCGTACTTGATATACTGTACTCCTATAATCTGTAAAGAGAATTTTGTGTTCTGAATCCTTGTGTAATGGTGTCTGTTTGCCTTTATTGATTGTAGGAGCTGATTAGATTAGTGTCATTAAATTGAACTTAGTGTTTGTGAATGCTTCCCTTGATAGAGAATGGCACTGTGGCTTTTTGGAAGGTAAATTCATGTGTGCTTGCAACACATATGGAAAGAATGGGAAGAAAACTGATGGAGGAAGGATTGAGGAAGATACTGTGATATGATTTGGAGGAAAATAAATACTTACTAAAAGAGAGTTTGGATCTTCAAAATGAATTGAAGTAAAATAAGGTAAAGGAAATGTGATTGCGCTGGGAATTTGAAGGTGAGAGTTGTTGCAGTGTATCTGTCAGAAGATGGTCATCTCATCTTAGAGCCTGCAGAGGCCACGGAGAGAGAAATTGCAGCAGAGTTAGGGTAGGCACATACTGTATGCATAACAAAATGTGTAGTAGTTGATGTGCTAATTAAAATATGTCAATTTTTTTCCTTTTCTAAATGTGAGAAATAGATCAAAGATGAGTACATGACACTTGTTACCTTACTCATTGCCCACTTCTGCTGCCTATTGAGTTGGGCAAAACTCATGCTGAGAAAACGCTTACAGTGGCTTTTACTGAACAGAGCAAAGAAGTCCTCAAAGGGTTAAAATACTGCATAGTTTCAGAACTGATTAGAAAATTTTTATTTTAAATTCATTAACTGGATTAGAAACTCAAACTTCTGTAATACGTAGTTCTATAAAAGTGCCTTGCTGTTGCATTTCAGTTGGAGTTTTGACTCCTTAGCAAACATTGTGAAGAAGTCACATTTAATTTGAGTAATAAAGCTTTCATTTATTATTGTGAAAATATTTGCATTTGTCATCAAACAACTAAGTAGAAAGGAAACTGAGCAACTGATGAATAAACTGTTTATTTAAGTCAAGAGCTAAATTGCCCAGTGATTTCTCAGATATAGATGGAAGTTTTCACTACTTGCTACCCTGTGTCATTGGGAAAAGGCAAGGAGTTTTGTCAGAAAACGTCTCCCCCTGCAACCCTTTGCATTCCAGCTTGTATTCAGAGGGGCTGGAGGTGGCTGAGCTTGGCTTCTGCGTAATGTCCAATTCAGCATTATAATTCTAGTCTCATTCAAAATATGAACTATCACACAAAATATGAACTATAACAAATAGCATGCAGTTCATCTGTTTGTGTTCAAATTGGCTCTCACTACCACCCTTAAGAAATATGCCTATGCCCAATGAGAAATCTCATGGCTAGATTAGTGCAGTTTATTATAGCAACAGATTGCAGATTCTTTTGAATTGCCGGTGATAAATGTACTGCCTGCATAACGTGAGGTTAACCAAGAGCTTCAGTAATATGGTCAAATGTGTTAAATGGTGGAATAACTCTACAGAGATTTCTAAGTTTCCTGGGGAAGAACTCAGTGTAACCTCTTCCAATAGGTGTCCCTATGCAGGAGGAAGAGAGGCTTAGCCTGTTGACTGGCCCCAGAAGCCAGTGGTGTCCTTCTGACTTGTCTGTACTTTCCCTAAAATTCCTTCTGTCTAAGGTCACTTTAATATTGTTATCTTACACTGAAGTGCAGCTTGGGTGACTATAGTCAAACATGCCCTTGTTTTGCAAAATTTACTCAGAGAACATGTTTTTGACAGGAAGATGGAAAACTACTATCTGAGAGTTGACTCTGGAAAACAGGATAGTTGATCACTTCCAATAGTTTCATCAGTAAATAAAGTGACAGACTCTTCAGTGGGGGAAATTTTTTCTAACTGAAAGAGGGGAGGCTTAGATTGAATATAAGAAAAAAAAACTTGTGATAAGGGTAGCGAGGCACGGGTAATATGTTGCTCAGGGAGGTGGTGGAAGCCTCATCCTTGGAGATATTCAAGATCAGGCTGGGTGGGTCTCCGAGCACCGCTTATCTAGCTGCAGATATTCACTGCAGTGGAGCTGGAGTAGATGGCCTTCAACAGTTCTTTCCAATTCAGATGATTCTGTGATTTTATGATCAAGTCCCCATCCCTGAAGGATGATCATGGGGTTTGACTCTATGCTGCTTTTTTTTCTTCCTAGTCAGCGTGGAAGTCTCCCATGGTGTTTGTAGACACCTAAGGTCGGATGTCGTGTAGCTTTCCTTGGAAGTTTACCTTCTCACAAGAGGTGGACCTTTCAGTAAGGGACCACCTGCAAATATTCCACATAATCTACCCTGAAACTATAGTCGCTCAAGCTTCACAATGTTTAGAAGGAGCTGGGGAGCTCACAAGCAGATGTCACTGGGATTAGAGCTCTAAGGGCTCTTGAGCTGTTCACTATTTATGGGGTAAGATGGTTGACTCACAGTCATAGTACTGAGCAAGACTGTATTACCAGTCCTGAGCAAGGTCTTAGGCGTAACAGCCAGGCCAAAGGAAATAGGAAAATGAAGTGTAAGTCAAATGAGTGATTGACTGCATAATATTAAAGCAATTTAAAAGAGCAAGCACAGTTATAGCTACATGTAACTGTTAGATAATATGTTTAAATATTTGCTATTTTGTAATAAATTGCTTTTCCAACTTTTTTTTTTTTTTTGACAGGACGGTATTTAGTTCTATGTATAAATTAATTTTGAAAGCAAGCTCTTTTATTTTTAATATATATACAAGTATTATGTACTGTAGAACTGTAGCTCAGGAAAAAGTTACATGCTCCTTATTTTTACATTGATCCTAATTTTCCCATCTTGAACTCTGTAAGCTTCCTATATTTTTCTAAACCGGTATTAAAGCTATTCCTGTTTAAAGTAATCACCTTGAACTTTTTTTTTTTTTTCCTGTATTTCATTAAAGGTGCAGGTTTTGACCGAATAATGCTTTATTCTTTCTGCTCGTTTAGGATTTCCTCCCATGATTTTAATAACTTCTTGCATTTATAAATCATTCAACTACAGAATAAAAAAAGGGCAAATCAGTATGTATCAGAAAATGTTCATTCATTAAAGTGCAGTAGAAGGAGAAAAGAATAATTCAAAAAAAGCATATAATATATCTTTCTGACAATAATCTGACACAATGATACTTGGTTTTCTAAATATCTCTTAAGAATGGCAATTCACAGTTCAGTGAACTGGCTTGGCATCACATTATAAAATGTCTTAACAGCAGTACAGCCACGGTTTTTGTATCCGCTTTTTGGAAATTTGTTTTCTTTCATTAGCAAAACTTACTTTTTATTAGTTAAATTCTAAAACCAACTGATGCTAAAGTAAATTTGGTGGAACTGTTTGTCTGCAAGATACATAACTACACTCTGTATTGGTTTTCTTGTCTCTAGCTCCAGTTGATTTCACCACAAAAATGTATTTTTTTTCCAAGCATTGCACAGTTCTGATCATTTTATAAGAATTGACTATAATTGTCTTGTTCAAAATTTTATTATTATTTCACAAAGCCTTTTTTCCAGGAAGGTGCAAGACTCAAGAAGCATCAAGCCTGGTTAAAACCATCAACTATAACTCTACAGAGGATACATGTGTTCTGGTGGACAACAGGTTGATTGTGAGCCAGCAGTGTGCCCTTGTGGACAGCAATGATATCCTGGGGGTCATTAAAAAGTGTGGCCAGCATGTGGAGGAGGTGATCTTCCCCCTCTATTCCGCCTCTGCTGAGGCCACATCTGGAATGCTGTGTTCAGTTCTGGGCTCCTCAGTTCAAGACAGGAAAACATAGAGAGTCCAGGGAAGGGGCACAAAGGTGCCCAGAGGCCTGGAGCATCTGTTCAGCCTGAGGTAAAGAAAGCTAAGAGGGGATCCTATAAATGCTTATATACATTTCTAAAGGGTAGATGGATGTTCCATCCCTTAGATCATTTCTGTGGCCTGCCTTTGGAAGCTCTCCAACAGATCCACATATTTCCTGTACTGAGGACTCCACATCTGGATGCAGTACTCCAGGTGAAATCTCACCAATGCAGAGAAGAGGGGCAGGATCACTCCCCGACTCAGGACCTGGTGGCCACACATCTTTTCATGTAGCTGAGGATATGGTTGGCTTTATGGGCTGCGAAAGCACGCTGCTGGCTCCTATTGAGCTTGCCATCCACCAGTACCCCCAGGTCCTTTTCTGCAGGGCTGTGCTCTGTCCTTTTTTTCCCCCAATTTGTACTGATTGCAAGGGGCTGCCACAATCACATTGTGCTTGGATTTGTTGAACCTCGTGTGTTTCACCCAGGCTCACTGTTCAAGACTGCCTAGGTCTCTCTGAATGGCATTCTGTCCCTCGGGTGTTATCAACTGCACCACAGTGCTTGGTGTCATCCATAAACTTAGTGAGGGTGCACTTGATCCCACTATTTATGACCCTGCTATGTTCATGCAGTGCATGAACCTTAAATGTCATCAGATTTCCAGCCTCCCCCACCTCCCTTTTTTTTCCCCATTTTTTTTCCATAGTTGTCTTTTGTCTTTTCAGCCTACCAGCAGACTTTTATACTTCATGTTTGAACTTTTCACTATCAGTCCTTTAGACCATACTTTCAAATCTGGGGACTCTGATGCCTATTTTCTCCTCCTAAAATGCTTGCAAGTAGGTAAAAAAAAAAACCCTGACTTCTATTTAATGGATTTCAGTTTTGGGCACCACTATTTTTGCCAATGACAATAACATTATCATCATTTAGTTTTTATGTTTTTTTTTTTTTTTAAAAAATGAAACTTCTCCAGAGGAGGACTTACGAACACATATATATTTTATTTTAAGATTTCTGAAAATATGGATGGAAAATTTTATACCAACAATGTAACATATACATATCCATCTGTAAGACATTAGCATATCTACCTATGGTTTCTTTTATGCTTTGAAACCACAGGAACTGAGACAGCCCTCAAGAGCAATCTCAAGGAGTAGAAGATGAGAAGAAGAAATGTATTTTTATTCTATATTGTGACTAAGGCGTTGGAACTTTACAACCTTACCATTGTTGTACATTATTAGTACTGTCTGCATACTGAGCAATGTTATACTTATCAATTTTGAGATATCCTACTTTCTATACCTCTAAATATCTTGCAAAGAATTGTCCTGCTCAGTTTAAGACATGGTCAATTTGAAGCATTTCCAGTGCTGCAGAGGACTGTATCTCTAAACAGAAAAGGTAAAAAGCAGGAAGGAAATTTGTAGGAAGGTTAAATATAAAACGTCCAGAAAATTTTTCTTAAAAGATATTTTGTATTGCTAATTTTTGTGAAGAAGTTTTGAGTCAGATTCAAATGATGATTTTACTTTGTTGTTTAAATACTCAAATTCATATTAATTGGTACATATTTAATGAATAAAATATTGCTTGCAATTATTTTATGAGAAATACTGAAAATGCTGAAGTGTATGTAAGCATATGTATATAAAGAATCATTAAGATACTATTCAAATATTCAAAAAGGAAAAAAGATGAAGTTGCAGTGAATATTGAGTAGATTAACAGAGTAATTTTAGGAGAGAAAATGATTTGCAGTTGAATTTCTGTTGAGGATTAGGAACTTAGTTGGCAGAGATAGTGTCGTGAATTAGATTTTCTTCTTGTTAGAGAGAATGTAGGATATTTTGCCCTGAAAAAAAAAACCACAGCAGAGAATTTAGCATTCCTCAACAAGCTTAGTTTTGAAATGGTTCATTTTATGTTGTAATAATTAAATGCTTCATGAGTAAGACAAGAGAGGGATGGATTTATTTTCAGTAGTAGAACTACTTGCATTTCTGAGCTGTTGTAATGCTAGAATAATTCGGTGGCAAGCCACTAAATGAAGGAATTAATAGGAGGAGATCAACTTTCTGAACTGTAATAATGAAAAGGAAGAGGAGATGGAGAGGAACAGATGTCATACAGCACAGTAGGTGTGCTTTTATTATATAGAGTTCCAATTCATGAATGAGCAATTATTTCTAGATATTAGAAAAGGATCAGCAAGTCAGAGGAGAAGCCTAAATGTAGGTTAGATAGTTGCTGGTGTAGTAACAGCAGTAAGGATAATAAAAGCAAGTGTAGTGTGCCTGCGTGCTTTTCTGAGGCAGATGGGGTTTTGGAAAATTGCTCACTCATCCTACTGTGATATGCAATCCCACATCCCATGGCTGCTGACCCCTTTCACACTGTGACTTAGCTTCACTCTGAGCTTTGACTTAGCACAGCAGACCCAGTAAAGAGCTATGAGTGAAAGGTTGCCTGAGGCCACGCAGGTTCATGTGGTATCACTGGGGCTCCTGCAAGATGAGTAGACATGGCCTATTCTCTTTACCATGTGCTGTTGTTATCATTTGTTTCTGGATTGAAGGCAGTCATTGCACCTAAATACTATTCTTCAGGTTATCTTTGTATTTAAAATATACATTTAAGCAATGAACTTGAGATCTGATGATAGTCAGCTGTTGCAGTGAAGTCCTTCAAAATATCTCTGCTAGAGCAAGAGTAGATGTCACAAAGTGGTGCATTCGTCCAGCAAAATGTAATTTTGCCCTTCTTGAACCAATTCTCATACTTAGCTGAATGTTTTCTGGTGAAAATATTCTAACCAGAGAGTGGAGTCAACGTGTACAAATGTTATTGAAATGAGTCTTTTTGAGTTTTTTTAAGATTGAAACAAAAAACATGAAATTACTGTGCACATTGGAGAGAAGGGTGAAATATGAAGCAACAATGAGAAGATGAGAAGTTCAAATAGGTAGAGAAGTACTAGAAAAACAGAGGAGGGTTTCTGTGTCAACTTGAAAAAGAACCTTACCTTAAAAACTGTTACGCTACCTCTGTAATGTAAAGCAGAATTCAGCTTTGTCAGAAGTTGCAGAAATAAGAATAGAAGTATAGTTTTAAATGATGATTGAATAGCATTTTTTCTTGTTCAAAGAAAGTGTGCTCACTACTGATTCCAGAGCTGTGTAGTGATAGTAGTTACAAAACACATCAAAGTCAGGGTTTATAATCTCTATATTGCATTAAATATACACCACAGATAAATTATTACAAATATGTCATTTATTATTATTTAAGATCAACATGCCCTGTCATACAGCAGAATTAATACTTTCTCTGTTTCCACACAGCCGAGGCAATGAGAACAGACTCGCACTACGACGACAGACCATTCTCCGGGAGAAGGGGAGGAGACAGGCCAGTCGAGGGCCAGCATATATGTTTAATGACCACTCCACAAGTCTTTCTCTTGAGGAAGAGCGCTTCTTGGATGCAGCAGAATATGGAAATATCCCAGTGATTCGCAAAATGCTGGAAGAATGTCCCTCACTCAATGTAAATTGTGTGGACTACATGGGGCAGAATGCCTTGCAGTTAGCCGTTGCTAATGAGCACCTGGAGATCACAGAACTTCTGCTGAAAAAGGAGAACCTATCTCGGGTTGGGGATGCCTTGCTTTTGGCTATAAGCAGAGGTTATGTTCGGATAGTAGAAGCTATCCTAAACCATCCCGCATTTGCCGAAGGCAAGAGGCTTGCATTAAGTCCTAGCCAGTCAGAGCTTCTGCACGATGACTTCTATGCATATGATGAAGATGGAACACGGTTTTCTCATGATATTACACCAATCATTCTGGCTGCTCATTGCCATGAGTATGAGATTGTCTACACTCTACTGAGAAAAGGGGCTCGGATTGATAGACCACATGACTATTTCTGCAAGTGCAGTGAATGCAACCAGAAACAAAAGCATGACTCTTTCAGCCATTCTAGGTCCAGAATCAATGCCTACAAAGGTCTGGCCAGCCCTGCTTATTTGTCCTTGTCCAGTGAAGACCCCGTAATGACTGCCTTAGAGCTAAGCAATGAGTTGGCTGTGCTTGCCAACATTGAAAAAGAGTTTAAGGTGAGTAGAAGAAGACTTGATTTGACAGACACAGAATTACAAACTTCAATCAAAGATGTTTCTTCTGAACAGGAAAAGGTTGGAATCATCTTCATAAATCAGTAGGATAATATAAAAGGTGGGATGTTTTGGTCACTTGTGCAAGCCAGATGAAATAGTTCTACTCATACACTCAATATTTTCTCATGGTTGGACTGAAAAATTTTGCTCACTTCTCACCATATTTTAGTTATTTACTAAAATGATTCTAAATATTGTCCTTTTTTAATATGCTGATTTTCTTTTTTGTTTCTATATATCTCTTAATCTTTTTTATTCAGTTATACTTATCATAGAATCATAAAATCATAGAATGGCTTGGGTTGGAATGGACCTTTCAGATCATCTACTTCCTGCCCTCCTGCTAGAGGCAGGAACACCTCCCTTTGTGTCAGGTTGCTCAAAGCCCCATCCAGCCTGACCTTGAATGCTTCCAGGGAGAAGGCATCCACAATCTAGCTGAGCAACCTGTTCCAGTGTCTCACCACCATCACAATAAAGAATTTCTTCCTAGTATCTAGTCTAAATCCACCTTCTACCAGTGGTTGTTTCACACTGATGGGCAACATTTAGTTGTATTTCAGACAGTAATAGTCTCACAAATATAAGCTTTTTTCTCTCAGTGGCTGAAAAGTCAGACCTTGTGCAAACACAGGCAGTATTAATGCTGGATTGCAGTTGTGGTTTAACCCTGCAAACAGCCTAGCTTCTCACAGCTGCTCATTACCCCCCAGTGAGATGGGGGACAGAAATAGAAAAGGTGCAAGTATGAGAACTTGTGTGCTGATAAAAAGGCAGTTCAGTACAAAGGCCCAGATTCTGATAAGAGCAAAATTAGTTCAGCTTAATTCAGAGAATGAAAGTCTGTCATGTGAAGTTTCTGGCGGAAATCCTTGAGATCTCAGTGGACTCATATTTCATCCAGTGCTTGCACTTACAGTTTAGAGAAGAGTATTTAAACCACATTCTCTTGTATCTTTCACTTCAGCAGCTGCTGGAGATGAGAACAAAAGGACTTGATTAACTTAAAAGGGAGTAAATTTAGAACAGAACAAATAAACATTTTTATACACCATAAGTGCAGCCTGCTAAGTGGCATGTCTGATTTGTAGGGACTGTATAGCTCATTTTACTGCACTTCGAGTGACACAAGTTGACTGATAGAGATAAATAACATCATCATCTCAAACTATCAGCAAGGATTGTTCTTCGAATGTTTGATGCACAAGGGAGCCAGAATTTGTCCCTGATGCTATTGGGGAAGGAAATAGAGCTCACAAGTGAAGAAAGATGGACTAGTTCAGTGAATGGCTTTGTGCAACCTGCTCTGTGTGACTGCTCAGCCCTGCATGACCTTTCTTTAGAGTTCTTCTTTTTGCCACAGTTGTCTTCTCTGAAATTAGAACTCTACTTCCAGGATAGTGTTGTGAAAGAACTGCAAATTAGATTTTGAAGTAGTGTCACTCAGCAGAAGCAGGAGGCTGCAGAAGAGGCAGAGCTGTTGTACATCAGCCAATCTCTGCTTGGGACATCCATATGCTTTAAGGCAGGAACGTAAGTGGATAGGAGCAGTGAGGAGCAGGAGCACAAGTCAGTACTGGAGTTTAAGTCACCATTAATTTAAGGTTTCACCAGAAGCAGACAGCTGGCAGCATAAGGTTTGGTATATTTTTGCAAGTACTGAAGCCACATGGTAATTCTGGATAAATATCAAAGACTAGAGAGAATATTTATATGTGCATTTACAAGTGGTAACATTTACACTATTAACAAGTGGTAACATTTACAGTATCAAGACAGGATGAGGGTTTAACTGACGGCTACCAGACTTTGGTTCAGTGCAGACAGCACAAAGGTTATGTTTGCAGAGCTGCAGGAAATGGACACTGGCGTCCTTACTGAGCCTGGACTTGTCTGGGTTCCTGCCAGCCTGTATCCCTGCTCATATCCCAGCAATTTTTATAATAAAACATCCCCTCATTTTATTTTAGGACTTCAGTGCAATTATCTCACTGGTGTAGACTCAGTGAAAAAATATGGATTTGGCTAAAATGTGCTACACTTGTTAGTGTAATCAATGCAAAAATATTTCGTGTGCATAGTTTAGCTGGACATGATAAATCTTTAGCTCCACCTAGAGTTTACCTGAGCCATTTAAAGTATTCAAAAACTTGCCTAACTGAAACTAGAATTTAGTGGAAATACATCATTGTAAAATTCACTTGTTTTACACTACTTAAGGAGTATTTTTTTAAGGTAAAATTGAACATGAATCTGTGCTATAAACAGCAAGAAGCAGAGCTCTCTGGCATAAATTCCTTTCTTTGGCAGTTTTATCTAGCACTATGTGCATGTTGTGTTTGGTTACAGGCATTGTTCTTTTAAGTGTTTTGCAGAATCATTCTTTATTAGGAGTAAATACAGAAAAAAAGTAGAGGACGACTTGTGAAGGAAGAGTGCTTGGACAGATGTGTGTAGTATTTCTGTATCAAGCGAGCAGTTAATTTAGGCTTCCTGTGTAATTTGGAAATTTGCAAGATTTTCTGAAAGCCATTTAATTTAGCTTTGGACAACATAGCCAAGCATGAAGCTTTAATGCATACAGAACACTGGAGAATTGTTCTTGTATTTCTATTTTTTCTTTTTAATCTAAATTATTTGCTCACCCTCAAGCTAATATCTGTCTGTAAGGATGGAGATGATGTCTGACAAATGCTGTCCTGCAGAGACCTGGCCTGGAATTTTGAGAGGAACAGCTGTGGCCCAGTGCTGTTCAAAGTGGATAAGATTTGTATTTAGCGCAAAGTCCTCTGCAGCTCTAATGGCAACACGCTGTTTTATTGTGTAATGAGATGGAGTGGAAAACTGCATTTTTATCAATAAATGTCTGCTATAAAGTAATACCCCTAAAAAAGCCTTCTGAGTTTGTTTTTCTGATGAGAAACAAAATCCAAATTATGATCTCAAAGCCTAATTTTCTGTCTGTTTTCAATTTTACACACCAACAGAAATCAGGTTGCACTCTTCATCATGAGTAGTCTCAGCTCTCTTAGGGAGAAGTTAACGGTACCTTTTAGAGATGAAGAACTGAGACATGGGAAGAATAAGGACTGTATTTGTAAGGGGAATCATGCATTTGTCTGCCTTTGTAAATGCCTGTCCCCTCAGCCTTTGGGTGCCAAAATCTGGCAAAAGAGATTTTTCTGAGCTGCTGAGAAGGCCTGAAAAGCTATGTCACATTCACTGAATGAAACACACACCTCCCTGTTTGCAGAGCTAAGGACTGATTCTTTTTAGTGACTCCAAAAGTAAATTAATTGCAAACTGCCTTCTCAGTTCCTGAGGGCTGCTTTTTTAATTGATTATGTTTAGAATTTGCTGTAGAAGAAAACTTGTGGAATTCTCTGTGTGCCGTTGGCCATTCTGAAAAAAATGAGTTAAATAGAACATTTTCCCTTGGCTCATATCAATGTCAAGAGACAGGAGAACTGGGAGACAGGCAGAAGTATCTGCATCTGTGACAGGGACAGTGAGATGGAGAGAAGCATGTGCTGCAGTTAACTGTTTTGTCTGTTACCATGCATTTAAGTGGATGGAGGAAACAATGGGCCCAAGACAGTTATGAAATTGAACAGACTTGATTTGTTAGTGATGAAGTTCCCTGACTGGAGGTACCTTACCTGTGCTCAGCCCCTAACAAATCATCCTGCAGCAGTTTAAGATATGTAGGTTGCTCCAAAAAATAATGCCTTCTATTTCTTTTCATGGAAACTACAATTAATGCAAAGAGCACAATAACACTATTTGATAGAGAAAATTCTGAGCTACAAAACACCATTTTCCAGCGAAGCTACCACCATCAGCTATGTGTTTTTGCTAGTGATGAACTCATAAAAATCTGCCCCAGCAGTGGTGACACATCGCAATTGTTGCCACTGCTAAAACACACTGCCTGTTTATGAGAGTGCCCCTCTGCTCCACCTGTCACACAGCAACAAAATGTAATGGAATGCTGGTGAGAAGGTTCAGCCTCTATTGCCATACCACCAATGCATGCTTCTGATGAAGATAGCCAACATATTAAAATAGGAGGCATTAATTTCAGAGCAGCCCTCATCTGATCATCCCTCCTGTCCTCCATAACCTTCCCTAAAATAATAAGTTCTTCATAGGTGGATATATCTGAAGACAGCAAACTGTGAACAGGAGCAGGATCATACTAGCTTCAACTATACTTCAACTTAGCTTTCGGCTGTACTTCGACTAGCTCTGCCGCGCAGTGGCCTTCCTGCGCCATTGGAGGGACAGTGTGGATATACTGAGCATGGCCTCAATCCCAGGGCTCCTTTGTAACCCCACTGGGGAGATTTCAGCTCAGCAGTTGCTATTGATTGCAGCCCTGGCAGTATTTCACAGAAGGGAATGCTGTTTTATCATGCTTGCAAATAAGAAAGTGATGGAGTTAGCTACAGTCAGTTATGATGCTGTGTGCAGAGTGGAAATGGCGGTGGGCTAATTCTACAAAAGTGAATGGGGGTATCTGGCTATTAAAATATTTTGTAACATTTTAATAAAAGGATTAAATTCAGAATTAAAAAAAAAAATCACTAGAATAGGGTATCACATCTGAATTTTGTTTGGAGAATGCTGAAATGCATCGGAGACTACCATGGAGAAATTGTCTCCTCACATCCTGTTCTGAAGATCTATGTCATGTCTCAGGCACTAGAGCAGGCAAGTATTGCTAATGAGCGTGTTAATGTGCATATAGGTACACATATTTAGATGACATATCACAAGATATGCCCATAGCAGTATATTACAAAATAGTTACTTATGTAGGCCAAATTGTTTTATTCATAACTTTGTAAATATTCCCTTTTTCCATTTGGTGTTCGTGTGTCAGATATCAGCCTAAATCTGCACATCATAGCTCGTGTGAAAGGGTGCATCAGATGATTCTTTGAATCCCCTTCATCTAGGAATCTCAAAAGGCTGCTTTCCCTCTAACTTTCACTATTAACATAATTGAATACTAAATCTTATCTTAGATGCTGTTACAAAAATGAAAGCCAGAGAGAAGGTGATATGTTACTCACAAAAAATATCTTCCTGTACTGCTAAGAATTTAGGATTTTGGTTAATCTCCATAGTTATTCTTCTGAAGAAAGACAAATTAAATAATACAATAACAAAATACACAACTTGTCACAGAAAGATTCATTTTATTACTAAAGCTTCTTACTTCTGTGTAGATAAATGACATTAAAGTTCTCTTGTCTGATAGATCTGAGCTATCTGATTCACATTACTTTATTAAAAATATAAATCACAAACATGTAGTTATACAGCGTGTGTATAAGTACTTGTCTATGAATTTTTGCATCCATCTAAGGGAAATGAAATGTAAAATTCTGATGTAGTTCTTGAGTTTATCCAAGTAATTAACTGCTGTTGTTTTGTGGTTAGTAAAGGACAAACATGTATGAAGTACACGCTCAGCAAACAAATTAGGGTGTTCTGTGTTAAATAATGTTTTGTCTTTCTGGCTGTGCATTAGATAGCACTTGGTATGAAGAAGTAGTTAAAAAGAAAGGACTAAGCAGGCAGAAAGAACCAGAGAAGAGAGAATGCTATTAAGATCAAATCAGAAGAGGTAGAATTGTGTTCCTGTAATAACAGTATTCATAGAAATTTACTTTGAACATGAAATTAGAGAATGCATGACTGTATGGTAGTGTTTTGTTTTGTTATTACTTTTGTTTTGTTTTGGTTTTTTTTTTTGCATTCCCTCTTCTGGGAAAAATTGTATTTTTAATACAATAATTACAGCTTTAAAAGAATTCCTAAAGTTAGTAAAAAGTAGTAAATTAAAAGTAGAAAAAATTAGTAAAAATTAAAATATTGGAAGTTTTGCATGTTTGCATGAGTATTTCTCAAGGAAGTCGGGAAGCTGTTTAGTTGTGCTCTCTGTAGAATACTGTTCTTATCCAATTTTGTTACCTACAGTGTAACTTTCCACATTTGAGCTAGTTATGTAGATTTCTGTGGTGAATAGAAAGATCATTTCCTCCATGCTATACAGTTCAACTAGAATAGTCATTAAAATAATGCCATATAATATTTCTAAAATTGTTTTCTACTTTGAATTGGGTCTAGTGCATGTCTTGAGAAGTAACTGAGATAAAAATTGATGATACAGATATCCAGGTGACGAAGATAAGATAAATAGTACTCCTAAAGAAAATTCAGGGGAAGTAACAAAATGCTTTTTAATTTCCAGAAGAAAAGTAAGATGCCAAAAAAAACCCTATTGATTCTCTTAAACATGTTACTGGAATGCAAAAGCATTCCTCTGCTGTTAGCTCTAAACATCAAGTCATCTTCTTTCTTCCTCTCTTTTCCAGAATGATTACAAGAAATTGTCTATGCAATGCAAGGATTTTGTAGTTGGACTCCTTGATCTGTGCAGAAATACAGAAGAAGTGGAAGCTATTTTGAATGGTGATGTAGAGACGAGTCACAGCAGTAATGGAGAACACGGTCGCCCCAGCCTTAGCCGCTTAAAACTCGCAATCAAATATGAAGTAAAAAAAGTAAGCAATTGTTTGTGATCAAACATGTGTCATCATGATGATATTAAAATGTGGAATTACTAAGTGTTTCTGTTTTGGAAGCTTTAGGGCATTTAAATGAGCATTTGAGCCCTTCTGTCCAGTGTATTTTACAAACACAGCCTGTAATATAAAGAAGCAGGTATGAAGGGTGGATGCTGGTCAAAGTGAGTATGAAATCTAATGGTTTTGAGAAAATGTCAAGCTATATGCAAAATGTTTAGATCTTTACTTGCTTTAACTTTCAGTCCAAAAGAAATAATAGTAAGAGAAAGAAATATGCACTCATTTTGCAGCCTGGAAGTGTATACTCGGAGAGGTAAAAAAATTTATTGAAACTGTGTCACAGAAAATGTGTATTTTTCTCCATGGTGATCAAAGACATGATGTAAGAGAAACAGAACAGTGCAGTGGTTTTTGCTTCTGAAGAACACTGGGCTCCAGGCAGTGTCAAAAACACAAATTATAATATCTGCTTTGGCTTACTTTCTACTGCCAGTTTAAGACTGTGATCCGCACTTGAAATATGCTCCACAGTATGATCTGGCTGAGTTAATGGCTGCACGAAGGCTCTAAAATTACCCAGGAGCTTCTTTTGGATAATACAGGTTGTAAAGTTTCAGATGCTGTTTATGTGAACCAGAAGTTATGTATATGTGATTCGTAGAAATGAGGAACACAAGGCTTTGACTCAGGAATGTACTTGGAAAGCAGGTTACCCTAAAGTAAGGCTGTCTTTTCTCAGAGCAGCAAGACCCTTGGTAACTTTTCCTACATAGTGAAATAGATCTGGTCAACACAGCAAAAAAAAATTATTTCTTATTTAAAATAAATAAATAAAAAGGGAATCAGAATGTGTGAAAATCTAGCATGGACTCAGTTCACAGAACTAGTTTGTCTGGGAAGACTTGCAAATTTTCAGCAGAAATTGAATTCATATCTCTGGGGCAAACATTGAACGTTTGTAGCAGTATTTACTGTGTTCATGAAAAGGAGAAGAATGCCATTTTAACCAAAGAGCACCTCCTAGCAAATGAACGTGAACATACAAAACATTTGAAAAGGAAAACTCACTAAAAAGAGCTAAAGCAACTTGCAAAGGGCAGATGCAACACTGACCGGGTCCTTCATGATGTTTGAGTCTGTATCTTGCCTTCAGTGCAAGATCTGTCTTCAGCTGGATACCTGCAGACACATTCTTTAGCCTGCTATGTATAAAGACAGTCCTTGCACCTTCAACCAGTCATACTTCAAATAATGGAATTTATTGTAGAAGAAATACTGGATTGATTGAGTTAAACTTCTAACTGTATTTCCAAATTGAGACTTAAAATCTAATGTGCAGAAGAGCCTAACTTTACTACTACCTTTGTAAGACCCTTCTTACACTTTTTAGAAGTTTTAACAGAACAGAAGGTTACCAGTCAGACTTCTCAGTTTTGCAGTACTTGCCCAGAGGATTCCATAACCAAGCTACAAATAGCCTTTATGCAGTGTTCTACCAAAATGACACTTATATTCTTATACCAGCTAAAAAAGTGATATCTTCCACCTTAGCAGGTGAAGATATGACACATTTGTTTCTTTTATGACCAAAGACTGTGCCATCATTTGCAGAACAAAAGACTCTGTTTTGAAATTTCTGAAGTACCAACATGAAAGTTTTAACACGTGGAGTTTGCACAGATAGATGATGGATAATTGCACTGAAGTGGAAATTAACAGCTTGTAATAGAAAATAGTGTCAATAAAATTAAACTGTTTTAGGGTTAATGCATCTATTCTTGCTGATAGCAATGTGCCTGCATGCTGGAAGACTGTACTCATAAAAAACCTTTCTCTTGTAGCCTTGTTAGTGCTCCTTTGCATATTTGTTGATTTTTTTTTGCTATTCCCACAGTCTTAACGCATTTGATATAGCTGCCATTTTAATCAAAATCATTTTGATAATAATATACTTTTGCTGTGCTCCTTTTCTTTATTATAGTTTGTAGCACATCCAAACTGCCAGCAACAACTTCTCTCCATCTGGTATGAGAATCTGTCAGGTTTACGGCAGCAGACTATGGCGGTGAAGTTTCTGGTTGTTCTTGCAGTTGCAGTAGGACTGCCATTCCTTTCAGTGGCTTACTGGATTGCCCCTTGCAGTAAGGTCAGTTGGTAGAATCTTGTAAAGACCTTTTATTAATGTGTGTTATCATCCACATGTAGATTCCTGACTAGCAATGTTGAAACATGGCTATAAGCTACTTTCATGCTCAAATAGCTCATGACAAATCTGTTATCTCAAAACTGAATTAGAATATAATGGCTTCAGGGTTGCATGTTCTGACAATTGTAATTAAGTTAGGCAACCATGTGTGTTAAATACAATGTATGTTAAGTAAACATATTGGAGCAAGACGTGTCTTGTAAAAACTTTAGTTTATAAACAATGGGTCAAGATATTCTTCATTTAGTTGTTGTAGTAGTAGTCAAATACTGAGGATCTTCATTTTTCATTGACACAGAGCTAGACTAAGCTTAAGCTGTGGGTTGACTCATATTATCTCAAAGGCAATTTTATTTTTGATGATTAAAAATTAATAGGTAAAAGTCACCAAAACATTAATGTCCAAAATTATCATCATTGATTTTCTAGAAGTCAAAGTGAATGATGTTGGCTTTTCAAGATGATGCTAATACTCATTATATTCCATGAAGTTCTTAAAGCAGTTGCTCAGGCTCCCCTGTATCCCTTTGTAACATGTTGTTTGGATTTGGATGCTACTACTATATTTGCTTGAATGATGCATACACTGTGGAAGGCCTTTCTGCTGGAACAGGTTACAGTCTCTGACCTCTCTAGAACTTATTCTGAAACTCTACTTCAGTTAGTCACTATCCATTGCAAATGGACACTGACTGAAGTTTTCCTCTGAGAGCATATTAGAAGGAAAAAATGGATCTTACAGGGCACAGTATGACATTCATCCATTATTTTAACAGGCCAGATGCAGTGTGCAGATGATTCCAGGGGAAAAGAAAGGTTGATTGAAGACTGAAGTATTTGCTTTTTTTATTTCCCCTCTCATTTTTCTATGATGGGAGAAAGTTTTTGTTTTGCCATGTTTTTCATTTCTTTCAGTCTGGACAACAAAAATCAGTAATGTCATTTTCACTTTCCTATATAGTAGGATTTTTTTGAGCTCTTTGGACTTAAAATTCACCTTGAAATTCAACATACTTTAGTAATTGTTTTTCAACCATAGCAGTGACTTATCTATTTGTCATTTCCCCTTTTCAGTGATTTATTGGATCTTCAAGCCATTTTGAACTATTGTACATTCTATAAAAGCTATTTCAGAGTAGCTTTTTAATATCTAGTTGCAAGGGACAACATCCTTTAAGTTTCACTTCATTTGTTGCTTTTTAATAATCTCCTGCTGTCATCTGTGTACATGTTCAATTGGTTTTGTTTCATTGTATTCTGCAAATGTAAAATGCAGAATACTTTTTTACCAGTTGTGATTTCTTTTCTTGTGCTTCACTCATACTTCAAAATTGGATTCTTTGGATTTTAGAAGAAAAAATGTTTGCTGTCTAAGTTCAGTATAGATTTGTTCCAATACAGAACATTATATCAACAGACTCCATTCTGTGTATGATCTGATGGAATTTAAAACTTCTTTTTCTCCTCCTTCTGAGATAAATTGACCACTGTCTTTCATCATTTGGCCCTGTAGGGCACAGTGATAGGAGAGAAAGAAGACAATGAAAATAACAGCTGGCATTGGAATTTTTCTGATATATTTCTTTAAGTTCTCATGCAACGGCTCTGAGAAAGCCAAAAATAGGGTCAGCCTTTGTCTTTGTAACATTTGCATCTCAACCTGTTTATTGTACAGATAAACAATTTCCTGTTTAGGAAAAAAATTGACAATTTGAACTTGGGCCACAAATACTGAATTGAGAGTTTCACATCAGGAAGAAAAAATGTATTCAGAGAAATCTGTGGTCATATTCCTGTTAATCTGGCAGAAATTCATGAGTGCCAGATCCTGGAAAGACTAAAGATTGTCGCTTAGTTGAGTTTCAGCTGGTGATCCACTTGGAGGCTCCTCAAAGTTTTTTGAACTATTTACTCGGCTTTTCCAGCTGGTAAATCAGTATAACTACAGAGATAATTAACCCAAAACTTCTCATACACTATTTAATAGCATGACATTTTGAAGGACTAAAAATTATTTTCAGGTTTATCTGAGAATCTTTATAACGTCCAAGCTCTTCAGTTATAATTAATAATGCAATTTATATTTTTAATGTTATGAATTAATGCATTCTTTCTTCAGCCTCTAGCCAAGATAGGGGATCTGAATTTGACATACAATCTTCTTTAACTATTTCCAGTCCTCGGGGTTGGGATTTCTGAAGTAGTAACTTAATCAGTCCCTATTTATTTCTCAAAGTATGTTCTGAGAGTTATACCCATAATTCTTTTACGGTATGGTAGGGCTAAAGAAATTGAATTTTAATGTCCATTACATGAGGAGCTGGGAAATTGTTCCACTTAAAAAGCATTTACATTATCCCATTTTGTTGCCAGTCCTCTTCTCCTTTGTGAAACATGTACTACCCAGAGTCCTATTTCATCTTCTCTATAATAATGCCATGCTCCATAATGTTGTGTTTATCATTGCTTCTTCAGATATAGGGGAGAAAATAATGTCAATCACTGATTACAGTCCTCAGCAATTTCAGGTTACCCCTATAGATGGAGTAGAAGGAACCACAATATAACAGTTCCATATCTTGTCCTAGAATCATAGTATCTTAAAGTGTCCTGAGTTGGAAGAGACCCATGAGGAATACTGATGACAACTCCCGACTTCACACATGGCAGCTGAAACCTGAACAGATGTATAAAGCACTCTCCAAAACAGAGATCATAGCACAAAGAATCAGAAATGTGCAAAAGCACTTTGGTTACAGAACGAGACCATACCCTTGGTCTCTGCAGTGGCAAACCAATGTATTACGTCAAACCCTCACTGGAAGCGCGTTAAACAGGAAGTTTAGTTTATAGAAAAATCTCAGTATCCTGAAAGATTATGGTCTATTTTATTTTATTTTATTTTATTTTTACCTTATTCCTATTTTCTGACTTTTTTTTTTTTCTTTCTTCTCTATCTATGACTCTTTCTGGCATCTGTCTCCTAACGCGTCTTCATTTGTAAACACAAATTTAATACATTTGAAAGGACACCGTCAAGGTACTTTATCATTTTCCAACTCTGCTTTATTCTTTGTTCACAGCTGTTCCTTGATAGCTTGAATTAGAATCTTTTCCCATGACAAACAATTTCTCTCCTTGTAGGCAACACAAAACAATTTGTTGTTGAAGATCATTTCATTAGGCTGAAGAAATATTTAATAAATTTAAAAAAAGATTTTTTTTTTTTTTTTTTTGAACGAGAAACATCATGAAAGGAATGAATTTGCAAAATAACATATAAAGGAGAAATATAAAATTTTGTGCCTGCTAACACAGAATCACAGAATCACAGAATTGTAGGGGTTGGAAGGGACCTCCAGAGATCATCGAGTCCAACCCCCCTGCCAAAGCAGGTTCCCTACAGCAGGTCACACAGGTAGGCATCCAGGCAGGTCTTGAACATCTCCAGAGGAGACTGCAGTGGGTTTTATCTTGTATCCTAATCTGGGTTTCTAGAAGATGATCAAACTAGCTTGCGTGGCTTAGGAGCCAGGGACGGTTTGTGCTTGGAAGTGGCTTAGGAGCCAGGGACGGTTTGTGCTTGGAATGACTGTAGCAAAGATTGTACCTAAGCAACGGTGCTCGGTAAATGGGTTTATGGAATGCTCGCTTTTGTTCCTTCGATATGCTTGTCTGAACACTGTACCCTAGGTATGTGATTTATAGAGTTGTTTGTAACTGTGGTTTCGGGTTCTGTATCTATATAAGCTCTACTGTATTTACAATAAACGAAGCTGTTCACTCATATTGAGTTGATGGGCTTCCCCAGGCTTATCAGCAGGTTTCCCTGGCCAAGTGGGTTATTCCCGACATTTGGCGCCCGAACAGGGACCTGACTGATGTACCTGGCGTTGCGAGTCTTGTGCGGTTGACAACCGGGGCAGACTTGGAGGGCAACCTGTGTGAATAGCTGGCCAGCTGAGCGCGACCGCGGGAGGCGGATTGCGGATCTCCATCAGACGGAATGGAGCGGGAGGTAGCCCAACAATTGCTTTTACGTTTTTTAGAAAAACGCGGGGTGGATACGGGAGTTTTAAAGTCGGTACCGAACGTTTTAGATTTCGGGCGATCGGCGGGGGTGTTCTTGCATGCAGGAACCTTATTTAATGTTGATGAGTGGCGTACGTGTGGTGATATACTTTGGGATCAGGTGATTGATGATAAAAAGGAGGCTAAGAAATTGATGAAGCCTTGGAGAGAAATTATTAACTGTATTAAGAGACACAAGGTGGAGCAGGATATGGCCGGTCAGGCAGCCCAGCAATTGGGGGTTGGGACGGCTACGGGGAGAATCCAGGATCCCCCTCATCCATCTATGGGCATCCCTGTCCCCGTTAAGTTGGATAATTACGTTTTGCCCAGCGCTCCTCGAAAGGAAGAGTCGGATTCGGAGCCCGACTTATTCCCTGAGGAGGAAGGTAATGGGGATTCGCCCCCCCCCCCCCCTTCCACTCGCCTCTGCACCTGTGCCGGCGGGGGCTTCGCCAAGGAGAAATGAACAAAAGGGCTGTGACAATGTTACTCAAATAGGGAAAAATAGACGGGTTACAAGACTTAATTGGTCTAAGATTGCGGAGCAAGCCTCACATCAGGGGGAAATGGATATAGTAGAGATTGTGAGTCAAGCTTTTCCAATTCGTTACGATGCAGGACCGGATGGTGAGGTTCACGGGGTACATGTGCCAATCGGTTGGAAAATGTTATTTCAGTTGCGGGCTACAGTGGCTGAGCATGGGTTACATAGTGAACTGGCTTGACAGCTGTTGACGTATATGTGGGCTAGTAGCATTTTGGTTCCGGAGGACATAAAAACTATAATGCGCATAATTATGAAGCCCTCTGAGCAGATGCTGTGGCAAGCACATTGGCGGCGGCTGTGTGAGTTGTCTGCACAGACCCCGCGGGATATGCACCACCCATTGTTTCAGGTTACGGTTGATCAGTTGACAGGCAGCAATATGTTTTCTCGCCCTGACATTCAGGTCCAGATGGGACCTGAAGTTTGTATGGAGAGTATGAACTTGGCGCGGGATGCATATAACATGGTAAAGACGTCAAAGCCGGCACCATCATATTTATCAATTAAGCAGGGCAGAGAGGAAACTTTTGCTAGCTTTGTTGACAAATTGACCGAGGCATTGTCGCATGCCGATGTGCCAGACTGGATGCGTGCTTCTCTGTTACGTCAGTGCATTCTTGAAAATAGTAATTCCGTTATGAAATCTGTCTTAGCTACATTGCCTCTGAATGCTACTCTGGAAGAGATGTTAGAGCGCATGAACCGTGTACCTACGGCGGCTCAGGCAATGTTAGTGGAGGCTGTGCGAGCGATGGGAGAGACTGTAAGTGAACGCCTGGCTACTGCTCATAATCAGGCATTTGCAGCATTCGCTCCGTTGTTGCAGAGCAATAACAAAAGGCAGAGTGAGTCAGCTAAAGGGAAGCAGCGATGTTTCCAATGCGGTAAACCTGGGCACTTTAAACGAGATTGTAAATCTAAGGTGTGGTGCGATAACTGTCAATCTGGCACCCATGGTACGGTGGTATGTCGGTCGGGAAACGGCAAGCAGAGCGCGAGTCGCCGCGCAACGACAACAGTAGCGACCTCGGCAAACAATGCGTTGCCAACTCTGACCGCTCCGGCTCCGCCGTCCTCTCCCCAGCCACCCCCGGCAGCCTCGGCTTGGACCTGGCAACCGCAGTAGATGTCACATTAATCGACACTAGACCACAGAGGGTTGCCTCGGAAGTGAAGGCACCGATTTTAATTAATGGACAGCCTGTTGGAGCTTTGCTCATTGGTCGCTCCTCTACTGGGTTAGCAGGTTTATTGATATTGCCTGGACTAATTGATAAGGACTATACAGGAGTCATTCAAATTGTAATGCACACATGGCATCCACCCGTTCATGTCCCCGCTCATTCGCGTGTTGCACAACTGATTCCCTTACTGCATTTAACTGCAGCTGTGTCCCCGCGCTCTCCTGAAAGCAGGGGGGATAAGAGTTTTGGATCCACAGGGGGCCTCGCACTTTTGACTATGCCTCTGCATTTGAGACCAGTGGTTCCGATTACATTGACTCATCAGCAACGCACTATTACTATCCGAGTGTTGTTAGATACTGGCGCAGATATTACCATTGTAGCAACGAACGCCTGGCCCCGACAGTGGCCGACGGAGTCGGTCGGAAAGGGGGTGGAAGGAGTTGGTGGAACTGTTCCAGTGTCTCGCAGTTTGGATCCAATTACAGTGACATTAGAAAATCGCTCTGCGCAATGCAAAATTACAGTAATGCCCCTCCCGGTGGGTGTTTCGGCGCTAGTCGGCCGAGACGTACTGGACCAGCTGGGTGTTATCCTAACCAATTCAGGATCTTCGGGTTTTCCCTAACGGCCACTGCATGGGCTTTCCCAGTCCGATTGCGATGGATTTCTGATCATCCCATTTGGATTGATCAGTGGCCGTTGAAACAGGAAAGCCTGCAGCATGCCAGTCAGTTGGTACAAGAGCAATTGCAGCAAGGGCATATCGTGCCTTCTACCAGTCCTTGGAATACTCCTATTTTTGTGATTAAGAAAAAATCGGGGAAATATCGGCTGCTACATGATCTACGTGCTATTAATAATCAAATGCAAGCAATGGGGGCATTGCAACCGGGATTGCCAAACCCATCGATGGTCCCGGAGTCATGGCACCTGTTAATAATTGATCTGAAGGATTGCTTTTTTACAATCAAAATTCACCCCGATGATTCAGAACGCTTTGCTTTTACATTGCCAGCAATCAATAAGAGCATGCCAGCAGCGCGCTATCAATGGGTCGTGCTTCCACAGGGGATGAAAAATAGCCCTACTTTATGCCAGTTATTTGTTGATTACGCGTTAGCGCCGGTCAGAAAAGCTTGGTCTCATGCTATCATTTATCATTACATGGATGATATCTTGTTTGCTCAATCTGAACCTTTTACTATGCAACAAGAAGTCTTCCTACAGGAGCAATTACAGAAAAACAGCTTGCAGATAGCACAAGAGAAGATACAACGGGAAGCGCCTTGGAAATACCTGGGATGGATAATTACAGAAGGGACTGTCCGCCCACAGAAGCTTAACGTCAACTGTGAGTTACGAACCTTGAATGATGTTCAACGATTTTTTGGTGACCTCCAATGGTTGCGGCCGGTAATCGGCTTTAACTCGAAGGACCTTAATGAGTTACGGCCGCTATTGAAAGGTACAGACCCGGCAGCCAAGGTGTCTTTGACAGTCAAACAAAGCAATATTACGTCCCAGATTCTTGAGGAAATGCTGGAGGACATGGACAGTTTACGGCACGCGGTGTTGCAAAATAGAGCAGCTATAGATTTTTTGCTGTTAGCGCAGGGACGCGGGTGTACTGATTTTGAGGGAATGTGTTGTTTTAATTTGTCTGATCATAGTGATTCCATACATAAACAGATTCGCTGGCTCCTGAATCACACGCAATCTGTGAGTAAAGATCATAATCCCATAGACGATTGGCTTCGTTCTACTTTTCCAGGCCTTTCCTCATGGGCATACGGCCTGATAAAAGAAGGTTTGCGATGGTTGCTAATCTTGCTATTGATAATTATAGGTGGACGAATTGTATACGGCTGTCTTCAAAGGGCAGTCGATCCCCCTCGAGCCATGCCAGTATTTAGTACAACGTTTTCTACGAATAATTTTATTCGAGATTGGCTTAAGGAGCAAGGAGGTCATAGCTCCTTGGAATATCTTGAGATGCGCCCATAAAATAAAAAGGGGGGAATTGCAGTGGGTTTTATCTTGTATCCTAATCTGGGTTTCTAGAAGATGATCAAACTAGCTTGCGTGGCTTAGGAGCCAGGGACGGTTTGTGCTTGGAAGTGGCTTAGGAGCCAGGGACGGTTTGTGCTTGGAATGACTGTAGCAAAGATTGTACCTAAGCAACGGTGCTTGGTAAATGGGTTTATGGAATGCTCGCTTTTGTTCCTTCGATATGCTTGTCTGAACACTGTACCCTAGGTATGTGATTTATAGAGTTGTTTGTAACTGTGGTTTCGGGTTCTGTATCTATATAAGCTCTACTGTATTTACAATAAACGAAGCTGTTCACTCATATTGAGTTGGTGGGCTTCCCCAGGCTTATCAGCAGGTTTCCCTGGCCAAGTGGGTTATTCCCGACAGGAGACTCCACCACCTCCCTGGGCAGCCTGTTCCAGTGCTCCGTCACCTCACTGTAAAGAAGTTCTTGCGCATGTTTGTGCAGAACTTCCTATGCTGCAGTTTCCAGCTGTTTCCCCTTGTCCTGTCTCCACTCACCACTGAAAAGAGTCCGGCCTCGCCATTCTGCCCCCCACACCTCAGATATTTATAGACCTGGATCAGGTCCTCTCTCAGTCTCCTTTTCTCAAGGCTGAACAGACCCAGTTCACTCAGCCTTTCCTCGTAGCAGAGATGCTCCAGGCCCCTCACCATCTTCATGGCCCTCTGCTGGACTCTTTCCAAGAGATCCCTGTCTTTTTTGTACTGGGGAGCCCAGAACTGGATGCAGTACTCCAGATGAGGCCTTACTAGGGCAGAGTAGAGGGGGAGGATCACCTCCCTCGACCTGCTGCTCTTTTTAATGCACCCCAGTAAGCCATTGGCCTTTTTGGCCACAAGGGCACACTGCTGGCTCATGGCCAACCTGTCGTCCACCTGGACACCCAGGTCCCTCTCCGCAGAGCTCCTCTCCAGCAGCTCATCCCCCAACCTGTACCGGTGCATGCAATTATTCCTCCCCAGATGCAAGACTCTACACTTGCTTTTGTTAAACCTCATCCGGTTTTTTTCTGCCCAGCTCTCCAGCCTGTCCAGGTCTCGCTGAATGGCAGCACAGCCTTCAGGCGTGTCAGCCAATCCTCCCAACTTCGTATCATCAGCAAACTTGTTGAGGGTGGCCATTATCCCCTCATCAAGGTCATTGATGAAGATGTTGAACAAGACCAGACCCAGCACAAACCCCTGGGGGACACCAGTGGTTACAGGCCTCCAACCAAACTCTGCACCGCCAACGACGACCCTCTGTGCTCTGCCAGTCAGCCAGCTCTCAACCCACCTCACTGACCACTCATCTATTCCACACTTGCTCAGCTTTGTTATAAGGATGTCGTGGGGGACAGTATCAAATGCCTTGCTGAAATCAAGGTAGACTACATCCACTGCTCTCCCCCCACCCACCCAGCCAGAGACAACATCATAGAAGGCTACCAGGTTGGTCAAGCACGACCTCCCCCTGGTGAACCTATGCTGACTACTCCTGATAACCACCTTTTCTCCCAGTTGTCTGGAGATGACATCCAGCACCAGCTGTTCCATCACCTTTCCAGGGACGGAGGTGAGGCTGACTGGCCTATAATTGCCTGGGTCTTCCTTCTTGCCTTTTTTGAAGACCGGAGTGACACTGGCTATCCTCCAGCCTTCAGGCACCTCCCCCATCCTCCAAGACCTCTCAAAGATGACAGAAAGCGGTTCAGCAATCACCTCTGCCAGCTCCCTCAGCTCCCGTGGATGCATCCCATCGGGTCCCATGGATTTGTGAACATTGGTGTTGCCTAGGCGCTCTCAGACCACCTCTTCCCTGACTGAAGGGAGGTCTTCCATTCCCCAGACCCTCTCACTAACCTCCAGGGTCTCAGATTCCCGAGGGGGAGATTTTTTGCTGAAGACAGAAGCAAAGAAGGCATTCAGTATCTCCGCCTTCTCAGCATCCCCCGTTACCAGAACACCCCCGTCACTTAGCAGGGGAGCCACGTTCTCCTTAGTCTTCCTTTTACTGTTAACATACTTAAAAAAGCCTTTTTTATTATCCTTTATCCCCTTCACCAGATTTAATTCCAGATGGGCTTTAGCCTTCCTTGTTGCATCCCTGCAGGCCCTGACAACATTCCTGCATTCTTCCCAAGTAGTCAGACCCTTTTTCCACATTTCATGGGCCTTCTTCTTTCCTTTGCGCACAAGCTCCTTGCTCATCCACACAGGTCTCCTGCCACCCTTTCCCAATTTCTTCCTCACAGGGATGCACCGATCCTGAGCTTGGAAGAAGAGCTGCTTAAATGCCGACCAGCTCTCACAGGCCCCCTTGCCTTCCAACACCCTAGCCCATGGGATATCTCCAAGTAGGCCCCGGAAGAGATCAAAGTTGGTTCTCCTGAAGTCCAGGGTAGCAATCCTACTTTTTGCTTTACTTCTTCCACTGAGGATCTTGAACTCCACCATCTCATGGTCACTACAACCCAAACTGCCCCTGACCTTTACTTCCCTGACAAGCCCTTCTCTATTAGTGAGAATAAGGTCCAGCAGTACCCCTCTCCTCGTCGATTCCTCAATCACCTGCATCAGGAAGTTGTCTTCAACACACTGCAGGAACTGTCTGGACCGCGCATGCCTGGCCACATTGCTTTTCCAGCAAATGTCTGGATAATTGAAGTCCCCCATAAGCACCAGCGCCTGGGATTGTGATGCTGCTTCCAACTGTTTGTGGAAGGCCTCATCAACCTCCTCCTCTTGACTGGGGGGCCTGTAGCACACTCCCACAGCAGTGTCAGCCATACCAGCCCGCCCCCTGATTCTCACCCACAAGCTCTCCACTGCTACACCGCTCTCCCCCAGGTGCAGTTCAATACATTCTAGCTGCTCTCTCACATAAAGAACGACTCCACCACCCTGCCTCGCTGGCCGATCTTTCCTAAAAAGCACATAGCCCTCCATGACAACATTCCAGTCATGCGAGCTGTCCCACCACGTCTCCGTGATTGCACCTTGACAGTGTTTCTTCAAGAGTATCTTCTTTATATGTATCTACTTTTTTAATGTGATTGAGACCTTACCATTGCATCCTTATTCTTTCTTTCTGTGAAAGCTGATTGTAAAGTCAAAAATATTCTGTTTTTGCTATTGAAAAAGTGTAGCAAAACTACTTAAGGTGATAATTTAACTTTCTGCCTTCTTCTCCCTTTTTCTGACCACAGGTAGTAATATATTTTGTCTGGGATCCGTGATACTCAATTCTTACCATGAGATTTTTGTCAGAAGGCTAAAAAAGTATTTTCTTACCGTTGCCAGCTAAGTGAACTAGCTAAGACTTTTGATATTTATACAGGCACTTTCAAGATATCTTCTATAGTAAATAACGATTAAAAGTTCAGCCTTGCATAAGTTTGTATGGAACTTTTAGGTTTTTTAATGTTGTACTACACAGTTATGCAGTAGTGCTTAGACATTGAGAGTCGAGAGTGTTTCCATCAAAGGAGTCAGAAAGGAAATAAAGACACTACAAAACTATAAACATACCCTCTTGAGGCCTAGTGACATTTTTTAAAAGGGGGAGTAAGTTGAAAAGACTGCAAAATAACTGCCAAACTGTGCATCATGAAAGTTAGGAAACAGAATTCTTTAGTCATAATGTGCTCTTGGTGATATTTCAATGCCTTTAGTAAGTGTCAAAATCCCAGTTTCTTTGCTACCTCATAAATATCACTGGAATGTAAGTTTGAAATATATTTAACAACTATAATAAATACTTCTCTTGATTACCTATAATAGACATAAAGATGCCCCAAAAGAATTATAGAATTATTTCAAAACACTGATATAGAAACATATATATGGTGAAGGTGAGTAATGAAATTATTCCTCTGGAGATAGCAAATAAGGAGAAAATTTTAAATGTGATTGTCAGTGTAGCATTTTAGTACAATTTATTTCCAAATCTGTGTTCCTTTGTGTTATTGAAACATATATTTGTCTGTGTTCTTGTTCTTTTTATTCATTTTTCTTATTTTGGAAGAAAGCAATGCAATATCTTTTTGTTTTATAACCTCTGTTACAGCTGGGAAGGATTATGCGTGGACCATTTATGAAGTTTGTAGCCCATGCAGCTTCTTTCACCATTTTTCTTGGTCTGCTTGTCATGAATGCAGCTGACAGATTTGATGGCACCACGCTCCGGCCCAATGAAACTACAGGCAATGTAAAACAGCTATTTAGAATGAAAACATCGTGTTTCTCATGGATGGAGATGTTAATTATTTCCTGGGTAATAGGTAAAGATTAATTATTCCTTAAATTTGTCTTGCTGTGATTTCACTGAAGCTAGACTCAAATTAATCCTTTGCTTTTAAGGATTAATATAAAAAATTGAACAAAGTGAATTTAGTCAGAGGGTTGCATTCCAACATTGGCCTCATATTTCTTACTAGATGTCAGTAGGCCTTTACATGTGCCTTGTTAATCACAAATATTCAGGTAAAGGACTTAGGCAAAAACTGCATCTCCGATATGAATAAATGCAGTTTTATGGATAGCTAAGGAAATCAGCTACCAGTTTTCTGTTTGTTTGGTTGGTTGTTTTTTTGTTTGTTTGTTTGTTGTTTTTGTTTGTTTGTTTGTTTGTTTTGTTTTGTATCATGTGTCAGCTTCCATGGGGAAAGATTTGCACATTTGTGGGCCAAAGTCGTTGTGTCCAGTTCTCCATTTCTGCTAATATTCTGCTCATGTTGCAAGTATTTCCTCAGAATTAATACTACATAGAGCTTAATGCATTATTAACTAATGAGAATCATTAACTAATAGACTTCACAGTATCCAGAGGTAGACTTTTTCCGTCCAGCTTAGGAATGAAGTGTATGCTGTGAAAAATATTCTGAGATAACCCGTTCACTTCTGTGACACGGTCCTATTTAACAGAAAAAGCTGAGCAGGGTGTCTAAAAAATATCTTAGCTGTCTAATTCAATTTATTTGATCAATCCCATTTATAAGAAAGGGAGGAAGGAGGACCCGGGGAGCTACAGGCTGATGAGCCTCACCTCTGTGCATGGGAAGATGATGGAACTGTCATCCTGTAACAGATTTGAGGCACACGAGAGATGAGTACGTAATCCATGACAGCCAGCATGGAGTCACCAAGGGAAGGTCATGCCTGACCAACCTACTGGTCCTCTGTGGTAGAGTGATGGCATTGGTGGACAAAAGGAGGGCAACTGATACATTCTACCTGGATTTGTTCAAGGCCTTTGATATGATCCCCCACCATATCATTATCTCTACATTGGAAAGATATGGATTTGAAGGGGGAACTATTTGGTGGATAAGGAATTGGTTAGAATATCACAGCCATAAGGCTATTATCAGTGATTTTGTGACCAGGTGGAGGCCAGTGACAAATCAGGTCTTAGACTGGTACTCTTTAACATCTTTATCAATGACATAGGTGGTGGGATCAAGTACAACCTCAGCAACCTCCAACCCAAGCCATTCTATCATTCTATGATTCCAGTGAGGTTTAGTTGCACAGATGTTTTAAGGATCTAGGTTCTGGTTATTAATTAAGTGGGGGAGGGTTATTAAGTATGGGAGAGTTACTTTTAAGATGAACAAAATCTGCTTCCACTCATGAACTTAGACAATTAAATGTTTGTGCCTTTATGAGCTCTATCTGTGATTGAAATTGGAGTTTTTTTTTACATCAACTAATTCATATAACCTTAAAAGACATTGACAATTGTTAATTATTTCATCAGATAACTGTATAAATGAGTATAACTGTGTTTTACAGAGATAATATAACACTTAGATTTCCAAATATCCTGTAAATATAAATGTTTAAATTTGAAAATTGGAGAATAAACAGTATTTTTCCAATTTGAATGTATAGTTTTTGAATTTAATCTATTTATTTTATTTCTGTCATGCAGAAGTAGGTGTAGACTTATGAAAAATTAATTCAGTGCATACAGATATAGCATTGAATTCATTTAATGTAATATTGAATTTATTTAATGTAATTAATATTATATGAAAAAGGAAATATGAAAAGTTTTGTTTTCTTATTTTCACTTTCAAGAATTCTGGAAATTTATTTCATGATTGAAAACTTTTTCTTGAAAAGGGGAAGGATTTGCTCAATAAAAGGGATGCTATGAAGGATGCTATATTCCCAGATTTAATTTTTTGAGCTATTATTTGATAATTAATATTAGGAATCAAACAGATACTTTCCCTGTTCACAAAGCATTAGGTAAGATTCTTAGCTGCATGCTCATTTGTCACACAGGGTCCTCTGCAAATGAGAATATGTGAGTTCTGCTGCTACGGTTGTACGATGCCAGAGCATTTCTGTGCTTTCAGTCTCTTTCTGTGTTCGTAACAGATGGACAACTCACTTCCCATTCTTTTATTTGAAAGCTTTTGGAGTAGAATAGGCAAAAGCAATATGAAAGATTAGTATTATTACGCACATTAGGAGGAAGTACTGACATGTATATGAGTGAGCAGGTTCAAAGATTTTCGTTTCTATTCTGGCTCCCTAAGATTAAAACAGTTTTGATATGACTGCAACAAAGGACATACCCTGTACATAATAAAATATCATATAAAATGAAGTTAAAAGAATACACTGCTTTTTCTGTTCTGTTTTACTAGGCATGATATGGTCTGAATGTAAAGAAATTTGGTCTCAAGGTCCAAAGGAATATCTTTTTGAATTATGGAATATGCTTGATTTTGGTATGTTAGCAATTTTTGCAGCATCATTCATAGCAAGGTTTATGGCATTTTGGCACGCGTCCAGAGCCCAGAACTTGGTTGATGCAAATATGAAAGATCTGTCAAGTCCAACACTGGAGCCCAACATAAAATACTACACCTTGGGTGAGTTGAATGCATTTGGTTAAAATTTATTGATAGATTTTCTTTTATTTAGTACATTAAGGCAGAAATTGATATTGGGGTGTTAGTCAACATCTGGCTGAACATGAACCAGCAGTGTTTTGAAGTCGCCAAGGCCAATGGTATTCTGGCTTGTAACAGGAATAGGGCAGCCAGTATGAGCAGGGAGGCAGTCACTCCTCTGTACTCGGCACTGCTATAGCCCCATCTCAAGCGCTGAGTTCAGTTTAGGGACCATCTTTACAGGAAAGACATTGAGGCCCTGGAGCATGTCCAAAGAAGGGCAATGAAGCTGTGAAGACTCTGGAACACAGATCTTATGGGAAGCAGCTCAAGGAACAGGGATTGTTCAATCTGGAGAAAAGGAGGCTCGGGGGAGACCTTATTGCTTTCTGCAACTACTGAAAGGAGGTTGTGGTGAGGTGGGGATCGGTCTCTTCTCTTACATGACTAGTGATAATACTAGATGAAATGGCCTCAAGTTGTGCCAGGGTTGGTTTGGATTGGATATTAGAAAAAAATTGTTCTCTGAAAGAGTGATCAGCTGATGGAATGGGCTGCCCAGGGAGGTGATTGAGTCACTGTCCCTGAAGGTGTTTAAGAAACATGTATATGTGGCACTGAAGGACATGGTTTAGTGGGTATGGTGATGTTGGGTTGACGGTTGGACTGCATGATCTTAGAGGTCTTTTCCAACCTTGATGATTATATCATTCTATGATTTTATGATTTTATGATTAGTTCCACAATGTACTTGTTAAAGAAGTTCTGGACTTGTACTTCTTTTTCTCATCCCTACTGTACTCATACAATTTCTTGGGAACAATTCTAGACATCAAGCTCTGAAATAATCTAAATTCAGAAATTTTACATTATTTTGATCCTGGTCATTTAATCTTTTCAGTTGCACAATGTTATCCTGCAAACATTTCTATTGGAACAACTGAGAATGAGATGTATGCAATTTAACAAAGGGGTAAAGCTAAGCAATGAGATGCACTTTTTTGCCAACATAAGTGATGTATCTTTAACTACAGTTGAATACTTTGCCCAGAGACTCTATTATATTATTTTAATATTTTTAATATCTCAATAAGAAATGAACTTGTTAGTAAACTTGCTTGTCACATATGAGAAGTGGGTAGAAGCTATTTTGCACAATTCAGGAAAGATTAAGCCCTGTTTATTTGTGTTCACAATCAATAACACCACATCTCTCTTCCTTGTATTAGATATTCCTATCTGGATTTCAAATTACATCTCTTTTTCACATTTCAATGTGCCCAGTATTTTTCCTGAAAAGGTTACATTTTTTCATCATCCAGATTGTGGAAAAAAAGAGTAATAATATTTATTTTGAAACCCAGTAAATTATAGTTTTCTAAATTTTTGCAGAGAAGTTAGAAAGTTTCACCTAAGTTACAAAGGCAACTAGTTACATTTTAATTCCATTTTAGATAACACCTACTTGAAGAACTTGCAAACATTATGTTTACAGCTTCTGGATATGACAAGCACAAGTCTTTATCTCATTTATGCTGTATGATATTTTACCACGGCTGGGAAGGCAGCTCCTGAAAAGAAGTTGCAGCTTTATTTTCCACTTGAGCAGCGCTGAGCAATTTTTTAAGTATATGTGTGTGCACTTAAGCCTGTTTGGAAAATACCTATGTGTGGTAAAATTCTGTCTATGGTAATAATGGGTGTATGGTAACAGCCCATTATGAGACCTGGAAAACTACTAACCCAACATCTTCCATCTTTGCTTTCAATTATTCACAAAAAATGAGGTAAAACTTACACAGCTATGTCTCTTTATAGAAAATGGGACAGTATTCTGTTATACAGATTAAAAATACAGATAATACATAATACATCATGTTTATACAGATTTCTAGGCATTTAGAGTGAATAGCTCAGTGAACAAAACAATCTGCACATACCCACAAGAAGCACACAGCAGCTAAGAAAGGGAATGATTGTACTGACTCTTGCTATGTCTAAAACCACCGCCATTCATTTCATTGCCGTGACTTGAATATGGGCATGGCAGTAAGTTCCTTGAAGAATAACATTTTTGGACTTACAAAGGGTGTTTCGAAGCATTGTTGCTCAGCGTCATTGAGAATGGATAAAATGTAAAGCTGTTCAAATAACTGACTTGTATTAAATAGTTATTTGTTAGTTAAAAGCTCAGAACAGTACTTTAGCAATAAGTCAGTGATTGTCTTCATTTCCATATAAATTATTTATTTTCTACAATGATTACACTCTGCTGGGGTGTATGAAATCCATGCCAGGTTAACCTCTTCTCTTTCTCTGAAGCATAATTGTGAATTGAACTTAAAAAACTTTGAGTTTCTCATTCTGATGTTTTTCTACAAAGATTTATTTAAGTAGATTCAAACTTGAATGTTCCTTCACTTCAAATGAATGTGTTTCCTATCAAATGGCAATACCACATTCACTTGATCATAGAATTACAGCACCATGGCATCACAGAATCATGGAATCATAGAATGGCTTGGGTTGGAAAGGACCTTAAAGATCAAATAATTCCAACCCTGTGTTGTGGGCAGGATTGTCACTCACTGATTTGGAGAACATTCAAGTAACTTACATACTGTTTAATTTGCTTGTCTTTCATTTATAATCAGTGGAGACCTATTAAGTACAGTAAGTAGAGCCAGTATCCTACCTCTATTTCAATCTTAGTGAAGTACCTTCCTTTCTTACACTTTTATTTCTGGTGACATGTAAGGCATTCACTGAGCACTGTGAAGTAGTGTACAACCACTACTAGCACTATTCGAGCAGTTATACATGGCACACTGAAGCCAGATGAATAACTAAGTATTCACAGCTCTTGGTGATTTTGCTTACAGGAGGACATCGATTTTCTATGTGGTTTTTAATTTCAAAAGGGTAAAAAATAACTGCTCCTTACTTTCAGTCAGCAAAGTTTCATACTTTTTTACTAATGAAAATAGCTGAAAATTCATGATGCAATGTACAGTAAAGGAAAAACAAAATGTAGGTTGTACCTTTACCATTCAAGGCACTGCTCCATTGAATTCAGATCCAATTTGCAATGACTCTGGTTCACCGTTATGCACCTAAAAACAGCACTTCAGTGAATATCCTAGGGTGAACTTCAAAATTCTAACAGAAATTCTCATCTTTCATTTCTAGCCAGAATCAACTGGGATCCGTCTGATCCACAAATCATATCTGAAGGCCTGTATGCAATTGCAGTAGTGCTGAGTTTCTCCAGAATAGCCTATATCTTACCAGCCAATGAAAGCTTTGGACCGCTGCAGATATCACTTGGCAGAACTGTGAAAGATATCTTCAAGTTCATGGTGATATTTATCATGGTGTTTGTAGCTTTCATGATAGGAATGTTTAATCTCTACTCCTACTATCTGGGAGCGAAGCAAAATGAAGCATTTACAACGTAAGTACAACTGATTAGACTTTAATGATTGTGGGCTGTTTTTAGAGGAAAGATGGTTGCTTGCATTGTATATATTACATTTACTAATTGTTGCATAAGATTATAATAGTTTTTAAAAATCACTCTGTGTTGTGTTAAGTAGTCATTTTCTCTCTTGTATGTTAGTGGATGAGCTCTTAATCCTGGGCCTGCAGGACAGATCGTGCTGTGAGGGCAGTCAGCATTACAACTTCAAAGCACAGCATGGTGGCTCCTTGCAGCATGTGGGAGCTGGTTCCTCAGTCAGCTGCCACTGTCCTCTCACTGAAGCAGGCTGATCACTACAGTGTGATACACACTATAAAATACTTATCATTTAATTCAGGCAGTTCTGTATATTCTTTCTGGCCAAAGGTCTAAGCCACCTGTCTCTCCATAGTTTCCTATGGCAACTGATTGTTCTATCTTGGGAGGAAAAAGTATACTTTTGTTATTCCATTAGTCTTTTTTCTTTTCCACCATAAGAAATGAAGTTCTGAATTTACTCTTTCTGTCTCAGGACTTATTTGGTGTAAATTTGTTATGACATCTTATTTCTAACTGTGATTTTAAGATAAATCACTTGAATGAAAACTCATTCTTTTCTGTGCCCATTTCGTTTTGGGCTGTCATGGGATTCAAGCTGTAGCAATTACAAAGCATACGCAGCCAAGAAACACACTTGACCAAGATGGAAATTTTTTTACTAATTTTCTTCTTACTATTAGTTCACACAATAGATGAAATACCTAAAACTTCAATTCCCAGGTAGAGTGCTGATAGAATATTATATACAGACAGGTAGATTCACAATTAAAAATTATGAATTTAATTTTTTTCCTTAAGGATAATGCAATAAAATTCAAAATGTGCTTTGCAATGCTTCTGCATTCAGGTTGCTGGAAAATAAGATTTATTCATCAAAGCAAGAGAAAATACATCTAGAGAGGGGTGCAGATAGGAATAGATGCCCCAGATATTAGAATTTATGTCTATGTGTACATATAATTTATACTTAATATATCATATATATTCCCTCTCTCTCTGTATGTATACACATACATATATATAAAGGAGGAATAGTAACCTGAAAAAAAAATAAATCAGAAAATCAGTCACCATGCCATGGCTTATGATCTTTACCCTGCATCTCTGGAAATAGTAAAAGCTCAGCTTCAGGATTTCAGTGTAAAAGACACATTTTTTGAAGAGTACTGCTTTGCAGTCAGAGAAGCTGAGGTCACAGTTTCAGAATACCATTCATATTAATGGTGTAATAATTAATACCAATTTTTGCCATTACGAAATGTTCATGCAATTATAATGAAGCATGTAAAGGTTAGTAATTTTTGTTGTTTATGTTAACATTAGAGGCAAGTATGTAGCATGTAGAATAAAGTTTATAGTGAATCACTGTAATATTCTTTTGAGACTGTGCATATAATTCCTAAACTGAATGAAATTTTTTATTGTCATTCTTAAATATTAGGAATGACATTACATTATAGAACAGCATATACATATAAAATTAGGTAGTCAACTTTTTCTGCATACTGTTATGGTGGAGGAGTTGTGCATTGCGCTAACAGAAAATTTTATACTCCGTATAAAAACAGTTGCTGGCAATTTGTACATTAAGGCTCTACAGTTCTTCATTAATGTGAGTGTTTTCAATTTTTCCTTTTAGTGTTGAAGAAAGTTTCAAGACATTGTTCTGGGCTATATTTGGACTGTCAGAAGTTAAATCAGTTGTTATCAATTATAAACACAAGTTCATTGAAAATATTGGCTACGTTCTTTATGGAGTCTATAATGTTACCATGGTCATTGTCTTACTGAACATGCTTATTGCCATGATTAACAGCTCATTTCAGGAAATTCAGGTAAAAATTCCATTTGTTATGAAATAGTTTTACATCTGGTTGTCTACATCTCCTGGAAATGCTACCTACTTGTCATCTTTTATAAGAAAAATAACACATAGGATTTTGGAATGTATTTTTCAAAAATATTAATTCCAATCTTCATTTTTATTATAAAATAGCTGGAAATTGCTCAGATGCTTGTGCTTGAAGTAAGAACTAGATTGGACCAAGGAACTGCTGCTGAACTGTCTTAGGGTCCTAAAAAGGATAGTATGTTGTGAGTTAGTAAATCTTCCCTATACCTTGTTGTTGTTGTAGTTACTATTCAAGTAGTGAGTAGTGTCCTCCTTGCTACAAGGATGTTTTCATTCCTATGCCTTGACCTTGCCAGTCTAGAATACACTGTTTCCTTCTTTACTGTAAAGAACCATTTCTTTTGTCCTCACAGGAACAAAACTTTTATTTATTTCTGCAGAATGGACTTGAGCTTTTCTCTTGAACTCTACAGAGAAATACCTGGGTGTTCTGGTAGTCCAGGGGTTGACCATAAGCTGACAGTGTGCCCTCATGGCCAAGGGGTGCGTGGGCAAAAACTGAAACAAGGAAAGTTCCATCTGAGCTTGAAAACTTTAGTACTTTGAGGGTGAGAGAAACTGACTGAAGAAGCATGGATTTATCTTTTCTGGAGATATTTAAAACCAGCCCAGGCACTTTTCTCTACAACCTGCTGTAGGGGACTGGCCTTAGCAGGGGGGTTCCACAGAGGTTCGCTTCCAACTCCTGCAATTCTGTGATTTACACAAAGGAGAAAAATGAAGTGTTTTAACCATTATAAATGTTAAACATAAATTGTGGTGATGATAGATTTAATCACATTTTTAAGCAAGTGGAAAGAATTCAGGAAGAATCCCCTAACCTTTCATAAGCTCAGTTTAAAGTAGTAAAATTCTTAGCTAAAATTTTGAGACTGTTTCTTCTTCACAAAGAAAATAATAGGTTAAAGAGGTGAAATAGGAAATCAGATCTCATGTTCTCATTGAGCGTTTTACATTTCTGTTAACATAGTAAATAAAAAAGAAAAATCATAAGTACAACAGTATCCCAAGCAAATGACTACTCAGTCAAGCCCAAGAGTATGAAGTTGAATGTTGCCATGTTTTTGTTAGGCATTGTGCTGTGTATTCTTAATTCTTATTACTCTCCTAGCGGGTGGGTAAAAAGTCTTTGTGATGCTGTAATGCAGAATATTAGCACTCATTCTGCATGAACCAATGTCTAAATCAAAACTCCATAGATCTTCTGAAATTGCATTAATTTAAATGTATTGATAACAGTTAAATTCATTTGTATGTGATTTTCACATATTATAATCAAGCTCTTCATCTATTAGAAATTAAATTCAGCCAACTGCATTCAAAGTACACAACATTATCTAGAGCATCTTCAATACTAAAGATGCTATTAATACATATTAATAGTAATGTTTCTGTTTTTCAGGATGATGCTGATGTAGAATGGAAATTTGCAAGGGCTAAACTTTGGTTTTCTTACTTTGAAGAAGGGAGGACTCTGCCAGTACCCTTCAACTTAGTGCCAAGTCCAAAATCTTTGCTGTATCTCTTACTCAGACTCAAAAAATGGATCACTAAACCATTTATGTGCCAAAAGAAAAGCTTCCAGGAAGATGCAGAGATGAACAAGGTAATTTCATAGTACATATACTGACTACCAATTTCAAAAGATAAAACAATTTTAAGTTTTCATTATCAGCATTCATCATTTTTTTCTGATGAAAGTCCTGATCTTCTTCATCCAGATTGAAATCAGTCACCTGGGTACAGGCTGAAATTCTTACTTTGTTTTTTAATATGAATATTTGTCTACTTCTATAAGCAGTTAAGTTCCAAAATAACATTGTAAATGTACAGTTCTTCCTGCTTTCTGTCACAGAATCAGAAAATACTCAGCAGTGTCTGATCCAACTGCCTCCTCAGTTCTGAGGCCAGACCAGGCTGCTTAGGACTTCATCTGGTCCAGTCTTGAAAACCTCCAAGGACAGAGAGAGCACAACCTGACTGGGCAGTGTTCCATCCAGGATGAAACTCTTGTTTCAGGCTGAACAAGCCCAGCTTCTTTAGCCTCTTCTGATAGGGAAAGTGATTTAGCCCCCACCATCTCTGTGGTCCTCTGCTAAGTCTGAGGGGTGCACTCCAACACATCCTGACACCTGGTCATTGGTAAAGATACTGGGAACCAGTAATGAGTGTTGTCCCTCAAGGGTCCAGACGTGTACCAATACCACATGATATCTTCGTTGATGACACAGATAGCAGGATCAAGCGCACCCTCAGCAAGTTTGCTGAGTGGTGCAGTTGAAATGCAAGAAGGAAGGAGTATCCTCCAGAGCGACCTGAGTAGGCTTGGAAAATGTGCACTCATTAAGTTCATAAAGCTCAAGTCCTGCATCTGGGCCAGAGCAGTTTGCAGTGTCAGTACTATCAACAAAGAATAGATTGAGAACAGCCCTGCAGAGGACTTGGTGGTTGAAAAATTTGGGAATGAGCTGACAGTATGTGCTTGCGGCCCAGATAGCCAATAGTATCTTGTGGTGCATCAAAAGAGCCATGGCTAAAACATCCTGTGATTTATAGATTCATAGATTCTGTGTTAAAAAGTGGAAGCCCCATGACAACAACCCTTACTGCTCTCTGATAAAAACTATCCAGCCAGAGTTTTGCCCACAACATCCTAATATTGGTAAAATATATTCTCGAGTACAGTGTTAAAATCACAGAATCAAAGAATCTTTAGAGTTGTAAGGGACCCTTAAAGGTCATCTAGTTCAAAACCCCTGTGATGAATAGGGACATCTACAGCTGGATCAAGTTGTTCAGAGACCAGCCTGACCTTAAGTGTTTCCAAATGTATCCAAAACCTTTCCGTTTCAGTGCCTTACCACCATTACTGTAAAAAACTTCTTGCTTATATCCAATCTAAACCGCCTTATTTTACTTTGAAACCATTTCCCCTTCCTTCATTTCCCAACACATCCTGCTAAAGGGTCTGTCCCCTTCCTTCTTACGGCCTCCCTTTAGATACTGAAAGGCCACTCTCAGATCTCCCCATAGCTGTCTGTTCTCCAGGCTGAACAGCCCCAGCTCTCTCAGCCTGTCCTCATAGGAGAGGTGTTCCATTCCTGGAATCGTTTTTGTGGTCCTCCTCTAGACATGCTCCAACAGCTCCGTGTCTCTCCTGTACTGAGAACTCAACATCTGGATGCAGTGCTCCAGGTGAGTCCTCACCAGTGCAGAACAGAGGGGCAGGATCACATCTTTTGTTGTACTGGCCACACTTCTTTCAATGCAGCCCTCTGGGTTGCAAGGGCACACTGTTGGCCCTTGTCCAGCTTGCCATCCCCTGTTATCCCAAGTCCTTTCTGGCAGGGCTGTGATCTATCCTTTTTGTCCCCCAGCGTGTACTGACAGTGGGGGTGGCCACAAGCCAGGTGAAGGACATTGCACTTGGAGTTGTTGAACTTCATGAGATTCACCCGAGCCCACTGCTCGAGCCTGTAACAACCTTGCTGAAGTAAAAATAGATTACATCCCCAGCTCTTCCTTCATCTGCAAATCCAGTCAGCTTATCACAGAGAGCTACCTGGAGTGTCGGGCAAATTTTAGCCTTCATAAACCCACACTTACTGTTCCCAGTAACAGTTCTCTGTGTACCCAGAAATGTTCTGCAAAATAACTCAATCCATTATTTTTCCAGTTATCAAAGTGAGGCTGAGTGGCCTGTGGTTGCCAAGATCATCATTTTGGGTTCTTTGAAGATGAGTTTGACATTTGTCTTTGGAGACCTCTCCCAGTCTCCATGATCTTTTTGCCACCTTTACAAGGACTCCATCTGCTCTCAGCACCTGTGTTTGCAGCCCAGATCTAACAAACATGCCTAGGCCAAGCTCTCTCAACTTGCCCCTGATTCAACTCTCATTCTCAGCCAGCTCTTGGAACTCCTCATCAAAGCCCTTCTCTAAGCACAGTGTCCTAGTAGGCTAATGGTGAAGTCTGAAGGAGGGAAAGCACCAAATCCCTCAGCTCTGCTGTCACTAACCATCCTGCTCTACTGAGCCACAGACCCACTTTTTCCCTGTTCAGCCTTTTCCTGCTATTTCAGCAGTAGAAGCTCTTCTCATTGCCCTTGCAGATGTCAGTTTGAGGTGAGTTTTGGCTTTCCTAATGTCTCCCTCCTGCACTTGGGCAGTGTTTTGAATTCCCGTTTGCAGCCTGTCTCTAAGCCTGTCCACCAAGAAAGCAGTTTGGTTTTATTCTAAAGCATTCTGATATTTGTTTTATACAAGTGTAGTAAAAAGCACTTGAGTTGATTCATAGCTGTATATAGCAGGCTTGTTTAAAGAGTTTATAGTCAGTCCATTTTTCTTGCAGTGGTTTGGGATAAATTAATTGCATTAGGGGAACTTAGGGTTTTAGGCAGAGGTGGAAGTCTAAAGACTAGCACTGTTACAACACACTGTGGAAAAAAACTTTATAACCAACAAATGAGACTTAATATGTGGAAAGATGAGCATATGGCAACAGTCACTTACAAAAAAAGTAAATAAGTTAAGAGTTTCTTATTTTGGTTGAATCAAATATATCCTTTATGTAACTTTTTAAAGTGGGTTAAAATAGGCAGCAGACTGAGCAGAGGCCTGTTCAAGGTCAGTAATTTTTGAGATGGTGGCTATAGTTTAGCAGAATGGAGTCCAGTAAAGAAATTACATGCCTCTGTGGATTCTTAGCCAGTCTGACAAGCTTCTTTCATAACAGCTGAAGAGTAGAAGTGAAAAGAAATTCATTACAATCCTAGAAGGAAAGTGTGGAGCTACAGTGTGCTTTTGGCAAGCCCCTGCCTCTGGTTGAGTTCATAATGGCTTATAAAAGCAAACACAGATGTTACAAACACTGACGCCAAAGGCAGCCTTGTTTTTAATTTCAGATGTCTCATGTGCTACAGGTAAATCTTCTAGCATTTCACAGATCTTATGGAATAGTCCGAGTTTGACAGGACCCACAAAGATCAGTGGAGTCCAACTCTTGGCTTCACGCAGCACCATCCAGAAGTCAAACCCTGTGTCTGAGAGCACCGTCCAAATACTCCTTGAGCTCCAAAAGCTTAAGGCCATGTTCACTGCCCTGGGGAACCTGTTCTGTCCCAACCACTTTCTGGCAGAGACTCTTTTCCCAGTCCTCTGGCAGACCCTCCCCTGACACAGCTCCATGACGTTCCCTCAACATTTGCTCAAGGTTTTAATGACTCAGCATTTTTAAAGCTTTTCATTAAGCTTGATGAAAATTGATTTCACCACTGCTTTGAATTTCAAGCAGTACTAGAGAAAGTTGACATGAGAAGCAAATTTAAACAAGAATGTTTTTTTCTAAGAGCAATGGCATACACGCTACATTTCTTTCACACAACACACCTGGAGGGATGGATATTTATTTTTATTAGTTTTTATCATTGGTGTATTTAAATTATCTTCTCTTCAGTCTTCAGTTACTTACGTGCAAATTTTTAATTGATATTTCCTTAAAAACATGTACTAGTTCATTCATTTATGTGACAAGCTGATTTCATTACAGTAGTAGAATTTTTTGGAGAGGAAAAAGCCATAGGCAGAACGCTTAACAATCAGCTAAAAATGAGGTTACATGGAAATCTTGGCAGTTTCTGCCACCAAGTGGTCAGTCAGCAGAGTACAATCAATGCATAGTGTATGAAGCACACAAATGTGATTTTTGCAGGGGAAGCAAATTCTTCATTTTATTCTATTACATTATTTCCAGAAATTGTTCATTAGGAAACCAGGAGCTGAAGAAGCAAGAAGGTGTTTTTTTCTCTTTTATTCTAATAATAAAGGTGATGCTCAGAGGAATATGTATTAGTTTTCAAACTCTGAAAAACAGTGATTATACAGCGATGTGCACACAGTAGCCAACGTTTTTGTTATAAATCACATCATTTAAGTTACAACATATTAGATAAACTTATGTTTTCCAATATATATTCAAAGCATTTAAGGTATCTTTATTCAAGCAAGAAATTGCAACATTAGCTTTTTATACATCTTTAATTCAGTTTCCATCTGAATTCAACTTAGTATGCTAGATATAAATAATAATTGTTCACTATATCTCTCTCCATATATTGTACAATTGTTTTTGCTAATTTAAAATACACATAATCCAAAGAAAACTATCCTACAGCACATTCTCTCATAGGGCTTGTTTTAGCTCCTCTGATGGAGTTCTGCACAGGTATGAAGACTACCACAGTAGTTTCATACTCCCAGAACTGGGCTCTGCAGTTAATATTTTATCATACAATATCTGTGTGAGGTAATTTAACTTAATATTGTACTTATATTTATCTTGTCTTATAAGTAATGTTTCCGTTTCAGCTTGGTCAAAGGAAGCAATCAAGTATAAGAAGCTCTGATGAAATCCACTTAAACAGTTTAAACAATCCTCCAAGACAATATCAGGTAAAAAGCACTTTATTTTTGTACCCAGTCAAGAAGTTGTGCAAATCAGACTGACATCATGAAGACAGTCTGAATTTATGCCAAGCAACATGAGTCAGAAACAAGTCCATAGACTTTGTGCAGGTCAGAAATAAATGCAATAATTTAGATACAGTAAAATGTAAAGGTTTTGTTTGTTTGTTTGTTTGTTTTGTTTTGTCTTTGTTGTCTGCCCTTACTGTGCAATATTTTACAGTGTTTGAAAATATCTTTATTTTTAGACACAGGTTGAGTTTTCAACTCCCTCAACTGCACAGTACAAACTAAGAAAACCAGGAACACAATAGAGAATGGGAATTGGAATGGTTTTAAACTATGACAGGGGAAGTTTAGGTTAGATATTAGGAGGAAGTTTTTCACACAGAGGGGGATTGAAACTAGATGATCATTGTGGTCCTTTTCAACCTAGGCCATTCTATGATTCTCTGATTGTAAAAGAAATGCAAGAAACTCCTGATCTGTTTGCTGAAGCAGCTTAGCTTATTGTGTTGTGTTTCTATATTCTTATACCTCAAACACAGGAAATATCTTTCAGCCTTTATGCTTTCATTAGTTTCTTTATTTTTTGTCTCCTCATAATCTTACTATCTATGACTGCATTATAATGATTCCAGTCATGACAAGGTGAGAGTTTTTCAAATAGTCTTATAGAGATGCTGTATAGTAACAACAGTGGTGCAGTGCAAAGAAACCAAGTTTGTTTCTTCAACAAAAGGATGCTGAAAGTAGTGAACACTGATGCTTTTCTAACCATAAGGCAAAAACAAGTTGCTTTCTTTGCTGCACCACTGCTGCTATTGTGCAGCATCTATATAAAAGACTGTTCCAAAAAAATCTGACCAGTCCTACACTGTGAAAAGTCTGAATGCAAGAAAAAATAGCATATTTTTAATAGCACAGATGTTGAAATTTTGTAGTGATAAGCAGAATCACAGAATTACAGAATCACCAAGGTTGGAAAGACCTACAAGATCACCCAGTCCAACCATCCGCCCATCACCAATAGTTCTCACTGCACCATGTCCCTCAACACAAAATCCAAACATTCCTTGAACATCTCCAGAGTTGGTGACTCCACCACCTCCCTGGGCAGCCCATTCCACTGCCTGACCACCCATTCAGACAAGTAGTATTTCCTAACGTCCAGCCTGAAAGAAAATAAGAAAACTCTTTTTAAATTTTCTTCTTTGCAGAAAATAATGAAGCGTCTGATTAAAAGATACGTACTGAAAGCTCAGATAGATAAGGAAAGTGATGAAGTCAATGAAGGTGAGTATGTTGATGAATTACATGTTTACTTCTAATCAGAGAATCAAAACAAACTTCCATGTGAAGGATCATTAAGGTTTTGTGAACTGATCTGAACTCTCACGCTCCTGCCTTTGGATTTGTTTATTTCTTGAACTGCTTTTTTGTATTCCTATCCATAACCCGACATTCATTCATCAGTGGCCTACAGAATACCCACGCACTTCCAGTTCAGTGAAGAAATCCGGAGAAAAGCCATGATGACTGAGAGGTGTATGGATATGTTATTCTGTCCTTTTCTTAATAGTATGACCTTCTAATGTCTGTTACAGGTGAACTGAAGGAGATTAAACAGGACATTTCAAGTCTCCGGTATGAACTGCTTGAGGAAAAATCTCAAAATTCAGAAGATTTGGCAGAACTTATAAGGAAACTTGGGGAAAAACTGTCAATCAACTCTAAAGAAGAAAGCAAGAGATAACCAAACATTTATGAAATGCAACAGAACATTAATCCACTCAAAGCCATATTTATGTTTTTGTCAAGTCTAGCTCACATTTCTATTATGGATTCAGAAATTACATCATTCCAGTTCTTTACTGCAGAAATCACATTGGCAAATCCTCTGTGGCCATGGTAAACGACTTGATATTTATTTATTCATTACCTGTTGAAGAGATAGTTTTAGAGCATTTTAATATTCAATTTACCTTTTTTAAAATGTGAGTAGAATTTTAATAAGCCCAAACATGACAGATTAAAAACGTAAATCCAGACTTTTCCTACATTAACTGGTTGTTTTTCCAAATTTCATTTAATAAACAGTCATGCGTTTGTTTTAATGAAGCAGAAGAGGAACATTCTAGTCTTTTACATATTTATATCAAAATCTATTTAATTTTTCAAGCATTCCCAATTAGCAAAAAAAGGGAAAAAAAAAAATAAAAAAAGGTAATTGCCTTTCTTAAATATGTCCAGGATATTGAAGTAATTTATTTGAGCACCTCATTGAAAGAGGTAGGTAGCAGAGTATTCAGAGGTCTTCTCTACTTACCTCTGTCACTGCTGGGGTGTCCTGAAAGATGCCTAGGTTCCAATGGGAGTTGGTGCATTAAGATGGAAATATTTTTCACCAAGCTTATTGAAAAGCTGTTGCTGAGGCCTGAAGGAAATTCCTTTAATCCAAAAAAATTAATCCTTAAACTTCTAGTTTGTTCCAAAATTCCCAAGTTCTGCTTTTATGTCTTGATGTAAAACTCACGAACTGCAAGGAAATTTGAATAAGAGTTATTTAAGTTGGGAAATAGCAAAATATTAGGTGTGAACCCTTTGAATTCGGGGAATGTTATGCACTGGGGACCACAATTCCTCACAGTTAAACTTGTTTAAATTGTTGAATTTTGTTCAGATGTATCCACAGCAAAAGAAAACATGCTGTTCCAAAGGCATGAAATCTCATGTTTGGATGTTTTCATCCCTTGTCCTTTTCTGTTTGTTTGTTTGTTTGTTTGTGCTGTGTTTCCTAGGACTTCATCAATGAAAAGTCTTGCATGTCATCATCAGTATCCACCAATGCTTCCACCTTGCCCACTGCAGTACTCCCCTGTCTCTGGCTGGAGGAGAGGTAGTGTAAGCTGGTCTGGTAGTCAGTTCTGTGACTTGCCAGCTAATACCTACATTCAGAATAGCTGGCTGTTTTCTGTTTCTCCAAGTGGATGTGGGCTAAATGCCATCTCATTTTCCCCTCAGTTAATACAGTCAATAGGGTTTCTCTCTTGTAACAATCAGCAGTTCTGGGATTGTTATTAGCACTTATTATGTTTCTCTTAAAGCTTGTTTAAAGAAATCAAAAGGGCTGGGAAATATTTTAACACAAACTTCAAGATGCATAACACACCTATAAAAACTTATGCTTAGGAAACAAGGCTAGGAATGGCTTGACAGTAATTGCTTTTAAAGTAGCTTTGTGAAACTCGTTTATTGTGGAATATGTCGGATTGTTTCCATGTCTCTCTTTTAGACTGGAGGTATAAAAATGTTGTTTTTAATGTTGCAGATTAGTTTCCAGCTGAATTTACTGAGAGTCCTTTCTTGAAAAACATTGGTCAAATAACTGTGTATTTTTAGGGGAAAAAAAGATTGAATGAAAACTGGTTTTGCAACCACTTACAGATACGGGGAACTGAGGGGTTCTGCCCTGCCTCCTGTGGAGGTGGAGTGTGGTCAGAGTCGTGCAGGTTGGTCCTCCCAGCAGTATTAACCATGAGTTGGGGAACTTAGCCTTATGCTCAGCCCGTGAGGTTAGCCACTATCGGAGCATGTGGGACTCAGACACAGTGAACTCAGGGTTTAGAAATTTTTAAGGTCTCTTCTTCTGAGGGAGGAGAAAGGAAACGAGATTTTCAAAATCTCATTGAACAGGCTGTATTACAAACGCTGTGTGTGACTGGAAAACTATGAGCTACAAAATAGTCAATTTAATAACTTGCCTTTGATAAAAAAGCATTACCTCATAACCTGCCGTATTTCCTGCAGTACTCCATAGGGAATGCTGCAGACTCTGAGATGACCATGCTGGTTGTACATCAGCAGAGATGCTCTGGTTTCTGTGTCAGCCACTTTACAGAAATGAAGGCAGTAGGAATGGTCTGTGGCTGGAAGTCAGCATGAAGCTATCTATCTTCATAGTCTTTTGGCTTCTAGAAGGCTTCTGTCCATCTCCTTGAGTCAGGATTGGCTGCTGATTTTGAGTTCCCACCCCATATGAATACCTGTGGCCTGGTTTTCTGAAGCAGTGAGCACATTCTACAGCTGCAGTTAATGACCACATTAGAGACCCCACCGCACAAAGATTTTCCTCTTTTAAGAAATCTGTTGACCAGAACTCTGACCTGCAATTACAGTCAAAATTTGCTTTCATTAAGTATTTGGGTTCATTGCAATGCACAATTTGGATTTGCGGCCCAGTTCTGAATGATGATAAAAACTTCAGTCTCTATAAATGCAGTGTGAGGAAGTGGCACTTAAGGAAATGTGTAATCCTGGCACTTTTAAAGGGAAGATTTTTCTTACAGAGACAAAATGGACACTGTGAATTTGTTAAGCCCAAATTTTGACTTATCTTAAAACTATAGGATCGTAATGTATATATTGTATTTCATGAAAAAAAAAAACATATGGATTTTTTTAATTCAATGAATATATTTTATATGTAGTTATTACTCATGGAACAATTTGTTAAATATATTTGAAGAAGTCTAATGCCAAATGTAGTGTGACAAACATTGTAGTATTTAAAATGAGCACAATACCAAATATCTATTTCTGATCAAAAATTAAACGTACCAGACTCAAAATACCTTTGTGTTGCATTGTATGATCACGTTGGTCCGTCACTGCCTCATGCAAATACTTCAAATTGCTAGCAGTGCTACTACAACTACTACTACTGCAACTACTATAACTACTACATTTTCTTGGAAGCTTCAAAGACCTTGTCCTATTTGATTAGATCCAATGTGAAATTAGCCTGCTCTGGCTAATTGTGACTGATGCTGGACATTTCTGAAGGACCCTGCATTAAGTTACAGGCAGTCTTCATCCTACATGGTTCTACTTCAGGTTTCTAATGACAAAGGATTGACATAACTTCAGTGAGGAAGTGTCTCCAGATTTTTGGGGGTGAATTATTAGGATAACAAAGTAGTCTTGCTACCTACTTGTGTTCCTTTTAATTCCTTTAAATTCACAGCTCCTGCAACAGCATTCACATCCAAAACAGACCCAGTGTGAAAAAGTACTGGCTTTTGACATTTTTTCCCATTAATACGTCTTAAATTAGAATTACGAGATGCAATAAGTAGAACTCATCATCTCTTAGACACTCTTCTCTTTGCTTATATGAACATTACGCTAAAAATGTAGGAGGGCTTAAATTGTGAACAGAATAAATAAATAAATAAATAAATAAATAAACACCATAAGTAAATAATTCTAAGACAATTCCAAAATTAACACTGCTTTGCACTGGGGTTTCTCCAATGATTTGCTTGAAGCCAAATCATGCTGAGCTTATTTGTGAAGGTGGAACACAGATACTGCAGCGTGATGCTGTAATACAGGCTTCATGTATTCAAGTTTTTCAGAAATACGTCCTGAGTGAGAGATAAAGGATTTCATGCATAGATTCACATATTCCATGTTAAAATCTGCTGTATTTCATCCTATTTTAGAACACTAGGAGTCAAGCCAATGAATCCTAATGGTTTTAGAAGGGGGATGCATGGGGTCATCTGATATTCTGTGCCAACTATGAAGACTTTGCACCTGAGCTCATCCAGACTTTCTTTACATGCAATGTTCAATGGCGAGATTGTGCTCCATTTGAAGATAGGCGAGTATCCTAGATGAGCCATGTGTTGGAAGTGGCCATTTCTCTCTCACTGTAAATAGGCCACTGTGTCTATTACTGATGTCTGCAACGAAGTGTGAGATGTCCCAGCTTACAGAAATTAGCACTGCAGTGCACTGCAGAGCTGTGAACCATCACAGATGATCACGTGCTTGAAGTGCTTGAATTGCTGAAGCCAGCCATCGAGAGGGGCAGGATCTCACCTGCCACCAGAAGAATCCAACCTGTCCTCCAGGGATAATGTGTTAGTATGGTTCTTCTTTTCTCTGAGGCAATATTATGTTTTTTTCTTTCTTCAATAAAGTAACTGTGAGTAGGCATAAATGAAAATACCCATTAACTGCATCTACCCAGGACATTACAAAAACTGCAACTTTGTGTGCACTTGGTGACTAAATTCATGGTGGTAAACCAGAAACTTTACAAAAAAGAGAAATTAATTTCCTATACTTTATTACATTGTGGTAAACATCTATTTTCAGTATTATCTCTTTAAAGTCAAGTTTGCAATGTACAGTTTGATCTTGGCAGTGCTTTGGCTACAGCAGCTGTATCTTATAATTCACTAAGAGCACATACTCATGGCTGCAGTGTCCCCAAATGAGATTTAGTCCAATGAACTCTTGCATTTTCCTGTCATAGGTTTTCCTCAAGCCTGAAATCTGTAGCTGAACATTCTAACTAATACATTATAGACAACACAATGTGCAACTGTACTCATTCACTGAACAGAATAATTCTTCTTTTTCATGTAAATCTTTAATGCTTTTTAAAAGTTCTTTAGAAAATTCCCAGTGTGAAGGATATTTCTTATTTCTGCACATTTGTGTTCCTCTTAAATTTTAATTTGGTCTGTGGAAGATAGAACTCATAAATCAGGAAGTTTCTCTTCGGAAAAATGAAAATGTACTTCTTAATCTCGTTTAGAAAGAGAAGTTAGGGGAGGCTCAGGACTGACTTTAAATTTCACACTCTGAGGAAGTTAGGGAATCCCGTAGGATACAATGCTCTTCCCTGGCATGTATAACCTCGAGTAGCTCGAAATATTGCAACTGTTTTATTTCTTCCATTGTCACAATCAGGGTCCTGTTCCTCTTTCTGTTTTTGTCACCATCCTTAATGTGACATCACTGAGGTGGTCACTTCAGAGATCACATCAGAGGTCTTTCAGTGCTTTTTGTGTCCAGGCAGCTATTGGAAAGGCACCTGATTTTGCTTTAACTTTTTCAAAATTCTGCAGTTAAACTCCTTGACATTCCTTCTTTGCTCCTTTAATCAGTAGATCTCCAATCCAAGTAATTGAAAAAGATCAGATTGCATTGTCTGCAAATACCGCTCAGGAGAGAAATCATTATCAATGTGAATAGCAATGATTTTATACATTTATACGTATAAACACTTCTGTATCATATTGATATTTCATCATGCTTTATAAATAACAAGGAGTATATTCTGGTAGGTTTCTGCAGTTTGACAAGAAGGGCATAATTAAAAAAAAAAACTTGTATTTTAATACCAAGGATAGTTCAGAATCACCACGCTCTCACCAGTCCCCCACCAAAAGGACAGTGTAATCCACTGCAGTAAAAAAAAATGACTCAAATGATTTTTTTTTTTTTGGATTGATGCCTTCACAACAAAAGGCATTTCTCCCATGAGCAATCGTTCATGGGAGCTGCAATTCTAACAATGCCCATTAAAGTACACACAGTGCCCGTCCCATCTGCGGCCTCATCAGTCGTTCCCCATCTTCTCATGGTAAGCTGGGGCTCTGCAGATGGGCCAAAGCAAATCTGCTTCTGAGCAGGGAAAAATAATGAACACAGTAAATTGTTTAAAATGCTGTGCATCGTGAGATGAGTTTTTATGGTGAACAGAACATAAGCACGTATCAGGTTGTTATCAAACTGTGTCACAGTAAAAGATTCAAGAGTACTGTGGATGGCTGTGCTGAACAAAGCACGTGTCACCTCCCCTGAGGTGGAAGTTTTATTTTCTGATTGAAAATACTTGTTCCAGAAATGACCTTCTGCTCAAATTCATCAGCATCATTTAACAGTGTGGTGAGCTTCTTCCCTCTGGAGTGAACCTTACACATTGCTTTGTGCTTTAGCTGAGGAAACCATGATTCATGATGCAGCCACGTCCCTTCAGCAGAGACTTCTATGATTCTGCAGGAGGCCATAGCATAAAGCCAAGCCCAGCTGCACCGAGAAAAATTTATCAGCATACCAGTGAGAAGAAATAAAGAAATCACTCCTACAGAGCCGATGGTTATTTTAGCAGCTGAAGTCCACCTATGTATATTCCATGTGTCCAGGGATTTTGTCTCTTCTGTTTTAGATATTCATAATGTAGATAGCTCAGCAGCCTTTTAGGTTCCTCCTCTAATCTCCTAAAATGAAGAGAAAATTTCGGGGCACAATTTTAGATCTAAAATAGTCTAAAATATGCCATCAAAACACACTTTCAAAACAGCTCTTCCTACTGCTCAGGGAGGTCCCATCCTCTGTCACAAACCTTTAGTTGTGAACATCCATGCAGTGAGTACAGACCTTTGGCACCTTCTGCCGCATGGACTTGGCACAGACTTCTGTTGCCTGAATGACGCTTCAGAGGTAAGTGTTGGTTTAGGACAGGGGCTGGGCACTGGCCCAAACTGTTTGCAGCTCTTCGTTTTTAGAAAATGGGAGTGCCTTGGTGGGTGAGCAGCGAGGTCTGCAAGGAAATAGTGGTCTTGACAAGAACTGATGGATGTTATACATGAAACTATTCTGAGAGATCTTCCGTGCAGGGGATTTCACATCTTCAAAAAGTGCACTTCAGCAAGACTCGACGCATCTATATTTATTTATGCATGTAATTCACCTAAAACTTAACATGATGAAGAATGAGGAGGAGGTAGGGTTTGTGCTGCATCCCCAGCAGCCTATCCCAACAATATCTCATAGTATTATGGCATGTATTAGTCCTCATGAGTTTCCTCACCAGCTCTATAGGAGTGAAATAGGATATGTCTCCAAAGGCTGATAATTATTTTTGGCAAATGCTCTTGTTGTCATGCTCACTTGGAATTCAAATACATGAGCTTCCTTTTACACAGAGAACAGTATCCAAGCCAGCAGGCTGCAGTTGGTCTCTGAAAGTATCTCTAGAGCAAATAATCCCTGAATCTATCAAAGAAAAAAATTGAAAATTGGAGGCAATCTTGGTCAGTGCAAGGCTGAGGTGTACATGTGTCTCCAAAAAGATGTTTCTGCTGCATACACCTCTTCCGTCATTCTAGTACTTCATTTAAATAATATGTTGTTAAATATGCTCATTTAATCTTAGATTTATTGACTTACATATTTGGTTTAGGCAGGAATTCAACTCCAACAGAAATAAACATATTTCAAGTCAGCATTTTCAATGTCTATAAATTTATAGATGCATAACATAGCATCTATTAGCCAATGGTTTGTCATATCGAACTTTTCCCATGCACAGCACACAACTGCAGTTAGATAAAGCCCTCTGCATACCTGCAGATCACAGGATGTGTGCCAGAAGAACACAGATGGCAGTAAGGATCCATCTTATTTAATGGCTGTAGCTAAGACAGCTCAGACTTCCTGGATGTAAATGATGTTTGAATTCATCAGGGTACAATGTAGCAGAGCTGCTACTCCAGACTTTACAGTCTGAATCAAATTCATCCATCCCAGTGGCAGTGGCATTATACAAAGAGTGCATCTGCCTTCCTGTGTACCCTGATGGGATAAACTGAGCATTAGAGTGAGACTATTACCTTTACATACGCTGTTCTGTGCCATACCTACCTATGGCTGTTTGTCCAAAGTAAAGTCAGCCAGAGCAAAGGTAAAAACCACACTGAGAAGACAGTCTTCAAATAAAATCTCAGGTTTTTCCCAATTCAGGAGGCTTGGTGGGTAAGATAGAATGAGAGGAACAATTAAAATCAGGGCAGAGTTATGACAGAGTCTCTGTGGGACCATGGCTAGGCTTTTGGAGTCCAGCAAGGACGATTCTAGAATATCTACTGTCTTGGTTTGTGAACTATTGTAAATTCCTTTGGCAGTAAGTATGTGTGGATGACAGGCACAGAAACTGCTGACAGCTCCCTGTTGATTTAGCTGAGTCACAACAACACGACGGCATTTTTTTTTTCCTAACACTATCCAAAATAAATATAATTGCTGTCTGGATCAAAGACAGGATTTGATGTAACCAAGGAGCATATCATATTTGCTGCAATTTACAATAATTACAGTCTATTGTTAGACTCCTGAACATTTTCTATGTAAGTTCCACTGAAACCTGTAATCTGCTATGTTCATCCCCATAAATGTCTTAATTTTATATATATTTACATAAAATATCATTCTTTTTCCAATAAAGCAAGTATTTTGGCAATTTTACTTCCCAACTGCATTTCTCTGGCCCTTCATTTACTCTTTTCCTCAGTAACAATAAGCTTGAAAACAATAATTTCCCGCAACAGTGCCATGTCCCTGCCAACATAAACTCATTATGCCACGGCCAGAGGCCTGAATTAACAACTCCAGCAAGGAAATACATGTATTGACTCAGTAACAATTATAATATAACCTGCTTATCCTCATGCAGTTCGTTTGTCAAGGTTGTGGCTAATTGCATTAAATGCATCAGCTTTCCAGAAATCTCCATATTAAAAAAAAAAAGGATAATTAAAAAAAATTGAGCAAACTCAATTCTGAAAACCAGAATGACTGTCCTCATTCTTATTTCTTTTTGATTACTGTGTAAAAGAAATTAAAGAATACAATCAGGCCCTAGAAAAACAGGGATAAATTACCTTTGGCACTACGAGAGGCTGTAAGCAGCTCTAACACACATAAATCCCTTCAGCAGGCTGCATCCCTACAGAAATCAAACTTTATAGCCTTGTTCATATTTTACTTTCATTCCCCGGCTCCAGCAGCAGTGATTGCAATGGGTGACCTGGCTGGGCATCAGTCTAAATCAAGTTGAGCAGCCTTGGATAGCCTGGGGTCTCTGTGTTCCTACATTTGTGAGCTCTGTTTCCCTGGAAGCATGAGTGCAACCTGCCAGCCAAGCAGGGACACCAGTTTAAATTAAACCTGAAACTTGGCTTTCTCTTACACTGTTTGGATGAAGGTGTTAAGGAAAAGCCAAGCACAGAGACAGAGCCCACATACACTTTTGTAGTGAGTTCAAAGAGTGTTTCCAGTCGTAGTGTTATTTGGATCCAGTGCAGGAATTTGAAGTTTAAGGTCACTGATCTAATGCTCACAGTACCTTTAGTTGACTCCATATATAAGGCTCATAAATTGACCTAAAATCCTGCTAATCAGGTAAATTGAGGCCTTATCTATTATATGGGTGTGAGAACTACTTCAGGACAGCAATGTCATTGCAAACACTTTAGGTGATGCATGCTTATCACGCTATATTTCTTCCAGGCATGCAAAAACTGATGGAGCAAACCCTGGGAAGCCACAGGCACACACACTGCTCCCCAAAATCATTCCACAAAATCCACATCGTACTGTCCATATCCATCTGCCACTGTAGTGGATGACTTAAACACAGAGCAAAGTGCTGTTGGGGCTGCTTCCAACTACTCAGTAATGAAGCAAGCCTGTTTTCTGCAGACTGTTACAATGGAAACCAAGACCTCATGTGGATCCGTCTCAACGGGGCAAAGCTCTGGAGGCAAAAAGTGAGGAGAATGTCAGTGAACGAAAGCGTGCAAGGAGACGAGCCGCCACGCCGGGGCAGTGCGGCCCTGCTCTTGGCTGGCAGCGACATGCCCAGCTCTACCCAATGCCTGCAGCAGCGCTCAGGCAGCCTTCCTCTGTCACACACACCTACATATGCATTATACGTACAGAAGATACACACGTTACATATGTACTCAGATATGCATATATATATTTTACGTAAGTACAAATTCTACACATAACCATGCCAAATTTCCTTATTTTATTTTTTGTGGTACTTTGGGCATTCAAATGCAATGTTTTCTACAAAATAGATGATCAAGCAAGGCTCTAACTTCACTGAAACCACTCAAAAGTCATAGCAGATATTTAAGGAAAACATTTCAGGCTTGTTGATCCTACAGTTATTACACATCTCAGTCCCATACTGAGAACAAGGGGCAACGAACATAGTTTGCTGCAAGAAGCTCAGATTAGATGGTAGGAAATGTGTTTTCCCACTGGCTATTCTCATACACTGGCACAGACTGCTCACAGAGTTCTTAGTTTTGGGATTTTCAAAAACTGATAGAACAAAGTCTTGAGCCATCTTTGCAGGGCTGGATCTGCATTGACCAGGCTACTGAGCTTCCTTCAAAACGAAAATTCTCTATGATTCTCTCATTCTATTATGATACCTTTATACCCATAAAGACTTGATAATTGAAAGTATTATTTCTACTTATCCAAGACAACTATTAGTAATATCTGACCAGCTGTTTTGCATATTTGACTTAACCTAACTTAACCTCTTGTTTGAACTCCAGTAATTGGAGGGATATAAGTAATCTTCTGAGATCTCCACACTGCATTTTTCCCTTGGTGAGTTTGGGACATATATCAATTATTATGCATGACATCCAGACCTATGATTAATCCTTTCCCTCTCATCTGAGTACAGCAATTTTTCAGTATTTATTTTGTTTTCCCAGCCAAGGAAAATAAACAAGGAACAAGCAGCCAAGCAAAAGCCCCAGGCAGACAAACCAACACAGGCAAACAAATGTGACCAATCCCTACTTGGGAAGGCTGGGGAATGCAGAATGTAACCTTTTTATCTAGCAGAATATTATTCCAACCTGATGCAACAGAATTTAAACATTGCCTAGGAAATCATCTAACAATTCTTTAAAAAGAAATTGTATCAATTCTTCATTGTATCATCAAAATGAAACTCTATAGAGAAAGTAATTCCTCGAATAACATTCAGTATAAATATATCAAATCCCTGAACAGGGAAACTCTAAATACATAAGATACACCTGCTGTCATTCATAAGGATAACCCAACCAAGAACTGTGTTGTGCTCAGTCTACTCCAGCTATTTTCATCTCCTTGTATTTCTTTTCCTATACCTTTGTATCATTTCCTACTTTGCACCATTCCCCCCCACCACCCCCCCCAATAAATACTTGTTCATCAAAGTTTGGTGTGGATTTTGGAAGAGCTGGGTGAAGGCAGTGGACTGAAGAGCTCACTTGTGTGGAAGAAATCATGAGATTGGAGCAGAGAACCTGCTCTGGGTTTACAGCAGGAAGTCAAATGGATTGGACTTATTATGTTTTGATTGCTGTAGGTCAGCTTCAATGGGTTACAAGTAAGTATGAAATATGCCTTGATTCCTTCTTTCCTTTGTTCCTGGAGCTTCTCTACGTTTATCCAAATTTTGTAATGAAAAGAGATGCCTTTGCGCTAATTTTCATCCACTGTTTCTTCATCAGGGAAAATATTATTTGGTTCCAGCAGCTGGTCAGTGTCTTCTGCTATATTTTTCTCACACAATAAGGAAGGAGCCAGAGGGTTCTGGTGGATTCTCTTGCATAGAAGCCCTTTATGGGTACACAACAGGGAAATGTTGAATGTGAGTGGGGAACTGGACCCAGCAGCCCTGACACCCACACCCAGGCCAGGGCTACAGCTCCACACCTGCTCAATGACTCTTTGCTGCCTTGGTTATAATCATGAAATCTCCTTTTAATATTTGTTGTCCTTGTGACTTACATTCATCAATCTCTGGTCTAGTTTCTTCCTGTGGGGCTGGCATGACTGCTATCCTGGTAGGGCCACCAGGGCTGAATGACTTCAGTCAGTGAGTTTTATTCTTCAGAAAAGTGATTAGGTTACACAGCCTTGTATCTATTTTCTTCCTTCCCTTGCTCTTGAGTCTTCAGAGTCTAAGAAGTAATGCAAGTAAATTGACTGCAGGTTTTCTATGCCTCTTAGAAGCTAAGCTGGAAATGCTAGTTTCTTGGGGAAAAAAAGTCATCATGCTTTATTGCTGTATTGTACTTTAACTCTTTTCCTCATAAATAATTTTCACCAAAGCCAATGCTAGAATCTTTACACACTGCAGTCTGGAGAAGAACAGCAACTTCTTATGGTTTTAGTGATAATTCTTGACCAAGTTTGGCCTTTTGGCAAACTGTGAGTTTTCCATTATATTGTAATTCCCTGAAGTTTAGCTGCAAAAATGAAGGCTGTGAAATTATTTAAGATTCAAGAAGATCTTAATGAGGAGAACGAAGCGAATACATTTCTCTATTTGTGATTGGGAAATGTTTCTATTTTTACTGCTCATTTTTGTTTTATTTTCAGGAGGACAGCTGGGCAGTCATGTCTGAAAGGTCTGCAGAGATGCCTTCGAAGCCTTCACCAGACTGAACACTGAACGAAGGGCCCACTGCCGTATGTTCTGCACAAAACTGGTGCTCGGCAGGAAAGAGCAAGATCACACCCCCAGCTATAAGGACAAGGGCTGTACTGTCCTTTTAACCTAGAGACAGGGCTGGTTTGTGTGCATTTGGTGCCAGTGTTTTGTGGTGAGCAAAGTAAGGAGCCATGGAAGGCTTTCATTGTGGGGGCAGAAAATATATCTTTCTACTTTTAAATAAAATAGTAAGCTCTATCCTGTACCCAAGGTACAACGTGACCACCAGCCTCCCCTGTCATTAGTGCTTGTGTCCTTCCGTCCTTCACCCCTCCAGGCCCCATGTGACTCACAAACTGATTGACCTCTGCTTCCTGAGCACTGCAGCCCACACCCAGCCTGCTCCTCCTGGCGAACCCCAGGCCACTGGAGACAAAAGATCCTGCCCCATTCAGCCCGAAAAAATGGATCCTGATTCCCACCCTAGATCTGGATTTCCAGAGTATGAATACAAAATGTTTTATCATTCTGCTCGGGATATGAGAGAAAAAATGTAATATTTTTTCAGATTTGGAACACATCTCCTAAGGAAGAAAGGCTGAGGCAGTTTGGGTTCTTCATCCTAGACAAGAGAAGGCTCCGGGGAGACCTCATTGCAGCCTTCCAATTATTAGTAATTATCTCCAGGGAGATTATAAACGTAAGGGAAATCAACTTTTTGTACAGGTTGCTATTGATATGACAAGGGGGAATGGTTTTAAACTAAAGGAAGGAAGATTTATATTAGATGCCGGGGAGAAATTTTTCACTGAGAGAGTAGTGAGGCCCTGGCACAGCTGCCCAGAGAGCTGTGGTGCCCCATCCCTGAGGTGCTCAAAGCCAGGCTGGATGGGCCCTGGGCAGCTGAGCTGGTGGGGGGCAACCAGCCCATGGCAGAGGCTTGGAACATGGAGGGCTTGAGGTCCCTTCCAACCCAAACCATTCTATGATTCTACAACTCTACAGTTCTAGGATCCTATGAAGTAAACTATTTTATTCACTTATTGTTACTGGCTATACGGTGATTTAATGAACCTCTACACAAACTTCCTGGAGTCTGACCTCACAAAGAAAGCACTCAAATGACAAGGGAGGGATTGGAGTGGCAGTGTTCCAGAAGTATTCAGTGTGGTTTTAGTATGAAAGTGGAGAAAGTAGGCTGAAATGGAAAGCTAAAGCATTCTTCTTTCTTCTTTTTTATTTTTTTAATAAGAAGAAAACATTTTCATCTTCTGACTAATACCATCTCCTACTGCTTCTGTACCTGAAATGAGAGAAATGTTACTTTCTTATAAGAAAGTTTATAACCACACTGGGTCAAATTCCATATTGGAAAAAAAAAATCCACTTTTTTTCAAACCTCCTATCTTAGTCTTTTTAGTTCTCACTTTGTTTATTAATTTAGAAAAGTGCACATTCAATAAATGTATGTTTAACTTATGTATATTCTCTGTATATATACATCTATAAAATATAAAATATAATTTATGTATATCTGTGTATAACCAAGATGTTATAGTCACAATATAATTGTGTATAATCAATAGATATCAAGATGTTATAATTGCAATATAATCAAGAGAGTAAGGCAAAGCAGACAATGATCACGAAAGAGAATAAGCAGAAGAGCTTACCCTTGGGTTGAGCTCATGAGAAGATACCAAAAGAGGGGATCTCCAGAAGAGATCCTTCCCCTCTGGTAGCCAGCTCTTAAATAGGTCCAGGAGGGGGGGAGCCTGGCTCCACCCCTTCCGGCAGCACAGGTGAATTGCCTTCACCTGTGCTCCTCTGGCTGACTCAAGGCTCACCTCAGGTGATTAATCAGAGGTTCAGGCCGTGACGCAGCAGTTCCCATACAATCTGCATCTGAATATTAAAATAATACACAAAGTACATGCAAAGTCATATAAACATACATACCTCCACTCATGCACATACAAACACCTGCTTTTAGTTTAATTGAATGTCAGTAACGCTTACAATATTAGGGCATAGCAATCTGACTAAAAGCACAGGACTTGCCTCAGTGGCTTCAATGCCAAACTAGCAGAATTTTCATGTCTTGGTCAATCCACACCCAGAAAAAATGCATTTTCCATTTTTAGTATGACCTAAAGGAACTATGAGTTCAGTCTCCTCTGAGTAAAGGGTTTGAAAAAATGATCTTTTAGACCTGAAATGTCACCAAGACATTTAGCTCACAGGATTCTGGCACACATAAACTGGAGCTACCATGCTTCACTGTCTTCATCCACAGTCACGGATTGCTAATACAGATTAAAACTCAGAAGCCTGAATTCCAACAATTTTTCTTTTCTTTTAAATCCATCACTATAAACACAAATCCAGAGCCAAACTAGAAGACAATACCTCTGTCAAAAGACTTTTTTTCCTCATAATGTTATTAAAAGCGACCGAAACCCACAGGGTATAAAATGGTTGTCCAAAAACAACCTGCCATTAACTTTATAAAAACACAGCTTCTGTATTTTGGGCACTAAATAGGTTACATCTTGAGCACATTCTAAAATAACTTAGATATATTGCAATCCAAATACTGGAGGGGAGTATTTTATCCAATCTGAACCACAAACCATGTAATGTCTTAAAAAGTCTTTCCCATTGAGCTCCCAGTGAAGTCAACGGCATCGCTTTGCTATGCCTAAAGAAATTCTGTCAGTGACCCCTAAAGTTATGTGCCTTATGTGGCTAAGACAAAAACCAGTCCTCTTCCAGTTCAAGATGGAAATGTGCTTATTGATTGAACTGCCAACAGTTGCTTTTATGGAAATGGCTTCCAAACTGTTTTCAAAAAGTCCATCTACTTGCCTGAAAACACAGCAGGGTTTCACGTGCACAAAGGATTTGTTATTTCTGTGCCTGTTTCTTGTCCGTGCTGGAGAAACAAGAGCAGTTTGCTTCCCATTCCACTCCCCTCTCTTTGCACTATAAACTCTTGAGTGAAGGATTTGCATTTCCCTGTGTTTGTCTAGAATCTTTACCGGATCTTTCTTCTGTCTTGATGAATAAAAGCATGATGTCAGTGTAAAATATGTAAGTTCCTGCATAGCTCACTGGGAATGTGATGATAAGAATCACTGAAATCTACTGAAAATCTGCTTCCATGTGGTCAGGCTCTCGCCCATTTGCTATGTACTATGTTTCTGGTCAGCTTTGCCTTAAAATAGTGCTTTCTGGCAGGAAAGGTCTTACAACTATATTAAAACATTTTCTCTATTGATGGCCAACAAAAGCAGCTGGGAGTCAGCCTGCTCTTTTAGAAACCCACAGACAAAAAGACCCAAAGTGGAGCTCAGAAGCCCATTTCTCATCCCGCCATGGGATCAGCTCTGTAGGAGCCTTTCCCTTGGTCTGTTTTTACATTTTTACACACCCAGGTGCAGGAGACTCCTCAGCAGGCACAGTCCACGCTCTGCACTCACTGCATGAAGATGTTTCTTTCTCCTTCTCTTGTGATCTGAAGTTTCCTTATTCTCTTGAGGCCTTCCCGCCCAGCCCAGTGAAGTAGGGCAGATTGTTCTTTTCCTCTTCCACAGCCTGCTGTGAATTTGAGGGCTATTGTCACTTCGGTCATTTCCTTCAGACTAAACACCAATTCTTTGAATTTTTTTCCTTAAAAATCACATTTTCTAGACTTCTCTAAAATCTTTTGATTTTTTTTATGTCCCGCCCTAGCAGTGACTGTCCAGCTGAGACCCTGCCAACACAAAGCAGAGCTGCAGTGTCTTTCCGTTACAAGCTGACCTTCAGCTTATACTGCTCTTTCTCTCGAGGGCATGTCACAGCTGACTTTCATTTAATCCCTGCTCTAACGTAACCCCTGGGATACCTTATTTTTGCAGAACTCCTGCATAGCCTGTTGCTTCCCAGCACAAAACAGCAGTTAATACAGATTTTTTGCTAATACTTTCATTGAAGTATATTTTATTGAGAGTTTTCTCTCATCATTTCTTTAACTCCTCTCTCCCCATACAAGCCTAGTGCTGCTGCATTGCACAGGCCACTAGCAGCTCTTATTTCAGCATAGATGTGGGCGAAATATTTGGTAAAAAGTTAGGGCACAGCAACAGCTCACAGGAATCTATGTGATGATTTTGCACGGTTTTGAATGCTAACACTGGTCCTTGAGGTTTTCACAGCTTCTTCCTTGTTTTACTCAGGACTTTCCCCTGCTCTTTTCTCTGTACTGGAGATGCACACTGGTTCCTGGGGAGACGTCTCAAACTGGTTTATACTCCCTGATATCACTGACATGCATTATTTATTTATATACTAAAAGGCATTCTCATGGACTAATCCACCTGGACAGGAGTAAGAATGTCTGACTCTGATGAATATCTAAATAGAAAAAATGAAATAGGTTTTACTTCATCCTTCCTGCATGTCTAAATGGAAATTATTTAGGTATCACTTGTAATAGCAACATAAAAAGATAAAACACCAGAAGACCAGATTTCATTTTTTCCAGATTCTGTTAGAATAGATGTCACTATTTTCTGTTTCACATGGAATGCCTCCTGTTCATTGCATTGCTACAGGGATTCATCATGGATTTTGAATATTTTCAAGTCTGCTCTTTACGTAGTTTGAGTACACATTTCCAGAAGCACAAACAATGTGGGAAGTTCATAAAATTTATCATCACTCACCAACTGATTCTTTCTCATTTGTTAAACTATCTCATTCCATCCCCCTTCCTCAGAGGAATTTGCTCATCCAGAGAGCCATTAGTCCATCATGTTCTGTATTTCTCTGTGCTCTTCATTCAACTTGAAGGAAACTAGCACAAGATACTTGTCTCACTTGCATCAATACTTTCTTATTGTGTTGCCCTTCTGTGCGCCATGAGCTGAGTCTTGAAGTCCTTTAAGTTGCTACATCTCCAGCATGTTTACCTCTTTCCAAATCCAAATCATTTACTTGCAAAATGGACTATGCAAGTACTGTTACAGAAAATGAAAAAGCAATTTAAGCCATTAGATCACTCAAGGAGAGCTAAATATATCTTAACAATATTTTTGCTAAGGAAAAGTCTTTTCAGCAAATCTGGTGCTCATTCACCTATGACCTGACCTAGAGGATTCCTCATTTAGCAGCAGACAGTGATCTATATTAGAATCACCTTGTCTTTCTCTGGGTGTCCTGCACTGATTTTCTTTGCTCTTCTGATGGAAATGTTTATTATCATTCTGATGATACAAGAAACTGTTTTTCTCACACACCCTCATACATCCTCTTCTTACATCCCTCTTTTTGGAGAAAAGGAGGCTCAGGGGAGACATTATCTGTCTCTACAACTACCTGAAAGGAGGTTGTGGCCAGGTAGATGTCAGCCCTTTTTTCATGTGACTAGCAACAGGACTAGAGAGAATGGCCTCAAGCTGCACCAGAGGAGGTTCAGGTTGGATTTTAGGAAAAGTTTCTTCTCTGAAAGCCCTGGCACAGGCTGCCCAGGGAAGCGATGGATTCACCAACCCTGGAGGTGTTCAAGAAATGTTTAGATGTTATGCGAAGGGACATGGTTTAGTGGGGAAATATTGGTGATAGGTGGACAATTGGGCTGGACGATCTTAGAGGTCTTTTCCAACCATGGTTATTCTATGATTCTATGAGTCTCTCTCTCTCTCTCTCTCTCTTTCTTTTTTTTTTTTCTTTTCGGGGGGGGGGGGGGAAGGGGAGAATAGAGACTAGGGGAGGATCACACCAAAAATAATATCCTAAGGCAATTGTTCCTGTAACTAAAAGTAAGCATGTAGAGCAATAAATGCATCACTACCTGTTTGAAATGTTACATAAAGATTTTCAGATGCAATTTTGCAGGGGCTGATTTACTTGTAGGAAACATTTTCTCCCCACATTTGCCCCCACAGTGTGATGGTTCATCCCAAAAACATCCAGAGCTCATCGCTCATTTCTTGGGAATCTTTTTCACCCATGGGGGGTTAGAAATAATGTGTATATAGTTGGATATGCTACTGTTAATGGAAAAACAGATCCTACAGAGGATAGAAGCGCATTATAGCTTGTACCAAACCTGTGACTGATGAGGAAAATTTCCCATACAGTCCTTGCCTTACCCGCCTCTTGTTGGGTATTTGGTGCATCCATCTGCTTTAAGATACCAACTTGTTTGTCTGGGGTGTCTTCCTGGCAGTCACACTACTTCCTTTGTAGTCTTTGGAAACAAAAGTAGCTTTCCAAAGGCAAGATTTTCATCCTAGGATATATTTCAAATCAGAGAATATTTCAGTGCAGATCAACCATAATTAACTTCTAAAGCTAAATTAGACCTGGCTTGTATTGTTGGGAAAAAGACTGAAGGATGTGTGTGTGTTCCTTTCTGTCTGATGAGTTCTGTCCTTTCTCATAAGAGGGAGTAGCACTCTTTGATTCAGAAACAGCATCTTATCACTTCTCACTGCCCTACAATGGGTGAACAGAACCATGGCAGTGAGAGTTGTTCAAAATTGCTATTGAAACGTTTATTTGTGATATAATGTACCTTCTAGACCTGAACAGCAAAAGAGTCTTTTTAGAGGATGCATGGAATGAAAATACAGTGTTTATTTTAGCTGCTGTTTCTGATTCACTTAAAAGGTCATTGCCACATAACCAAGATAACCCAAATAAGCTATGTGAGTTCTTTTTTAGTAGATTTTTCCTAGAGAAATAATTTGTATCAAACTCCAAGGTGGAGCATTTAAAAATGGCAAATTTGGATAGCTTTCTGATTAGAAACTTCAGGTATTATTAAGTTTTAAAATGGATATATGGAACATACGATCTGTGCGCTTTTCTGGATTAAAGAGTAAACAAACACAGGAACTTTAGAAGACATTTTTCTATATCTTGCAAATATTTTAAAGAACTTGCTCTCAATCCATGCTCACCTCCCAAATGCATATTTTGCTAGTTCCATCAATAATGCATCTCAGTAAAAGGGCTGTTATAAAGCTTGTAGCATTGCAAAGGGAATGTGCCTTTCAGTAGGCACAGAAACAGCATATGCATTGTGAAATTTTAGAGAAGAGTAAACATCCAGCTGGCATTTCCATATACCCAGTTTATCATTTTCTGTTTGCTGGTTTTCTCCTCCATTCTTTGGACACTATTCCAGAATCAAATGTCCTTTTCTGGAGTTGTTCTCCTAAGCCTAAGTTTGAATATGCTGTGTAATTACATCTCTTGGATTTAAGGCTGTTTACATGATATGTTCTTGGCAACAACAAAAACTACTTGGCTGCGTAGAAAAAAGATCATGAACTGCTTCATGAATTTTTTTCTGTTATGCAATTAAAACAAGCTCTTTAAAGCTAATTTTTACTCAATAATATAATCTCTAATATCATTTTCTTTCATGATTAGGACAAGCTATTCTTGGCTGAAACCTATGAGGCACTTAGAAACAGGTGACTCTTGCAGATGCTCTAGTTTTAGCTTACTCTCTGATATGTACCCAGGTTTTGATGAAAAATTACCCAACTGGTAAACATACCACCATTGATTCACAACAATTAAGGCTGGAAGGTCATCAGAAGTTCAGGGAATCTGGATTCTCTTTCTCTGTCTTTGCTTGCACAGATAATTGTATGTGTTCAAGGGTAAGGCAGAGCCATCCTACAAAGTCTTAGCTCAATTCCTGTAGACAAGGGTGCATCTGATATCTCTTTTCTGACAACAAAGAACACAATCCAGGTAAGGGAAACTGATAATTTGAGGAAGCACTTGCTAGTCCGCTAACTCCAAGGATCTGTACACTCCACAGATTATCTGTACAAAGTTAGTGTACTACAAGCACTGTTAGAATCATACAGCCCTGAATTACTGTGAACTTCAGAAATACTTACCTGAAAATCCTAAGAACAATGAGGTATAAATACTGGGAAAGAACAAGGATCTTCCTGTCAACAGAACAGACCTGAGGTAGGCAGGAAACATGGTTCAGATCCCCATTCTGTCTAATTGGAAATATTCAAAACCAGGTTTCCACCTCCCTAAAGTCTATTTCTTCATTTATTTGAGATAAGTGCTTTCCAATCATTTCCCATCACTTATTATTATTTTTGTCCCACCAACTGTAGATGCTGACTATAAAAGGAACAGGCAGAGGCATTTAACTTAAGTTCCACCTTCTTTTGTACTTAAATCTTGGATAGCTTCAAAGGTTTCTTGGGATCAGTTCCACAAGCTCCTAATTCTCTCCAGGACTAGCTGACCTGGAGATGAAAATACGTCGGGTTCAGTGCCTGTAGACACTATTCAGCTCAGTGTTGCAAACCTTGAGTACCTTTAGGCTTTAGCTCTTAATCTCTCTTTTCTGTTAATTCCCCACAGAGATAATGAAGTTAGTACTTCAAAACCACATGGTGTTCTGAGGAAAAATTAATTCTTCAGTGCTTGTGAAGAACTTAGTTACTCCAATAATGGAGATAAAAGCAGCCAGACAGGCAGGTATTGTGTAGACATCTGCCCTAGTAGCACGGGGGACTGCGTATATGTTAAAAAGCACTTTAGTTTGTTTCAGGGCAGCAAAGAGGTTGAAATCGTATCTATTGAAAATCTTACCACACTTTCTTAACAGAGAGAGCTATTGCAAAGAATTCAGTTTCATACTTGATCAGGTCAGCTTGACATGGTTTCTGGAAGTCAGAGAAAAAACATATACAGATCAGCTACAATAAAAGATACTTAGGAAGCTCTTAGAAAAAGTTAGACTGACAAAAACAGCAGCAGAATGCTTGAAATCCCAGAAGTGGATGATGAGGTATCACAATGGTCATGAATGCAAGCTTCAGGTAGCAATTTTAAAGGCTTAACAATAATGCTAAGAAAAACACTATTTAATTTTTGTTGTCTGTTTATTTTGCTGATTTTCTGGAATGAAAGAAAGTGTCAAGAGTGGGTTTCTGAATGGGTCATAAATTATATAATTATTTTCAATGTCATACTATCGAGTCCATGCCCTTTCCTTTGAATGGTGACATAGGATTCAAATAACTAAGTGGAGGCTAAAAGTGTATTTATATAAAGATAAATACACATAATATTACCTGTGCCTCACAGAGCTTCCTCTAAAAGACGAAGATTCACTGGGGTGGATTGATTCTTGATATCAGAACAGGCAGGAAAGCAAGCATAATGAACCATGTATTACTTGCTATGTAGTAACAGTTTTTTTTTTCAGCTTGAAAAAAAATACGTAAAAGTATATTTCGAATATGGTACAGTATAGGCTTTATTCCTTGTCTGTTGCAGAGATTTCAGTGAAATACAGACAAGCAATCTGCTCTGCAGACTGAATGACTGGAGCCCAGGTATGACATGGCACTATAATCATCCCCACTTTGAATAGTTGTTCTGAGACAGATACGATCAGGAGACACCTCTTCTGGAATACGTATCTTCTGTTTGCATATTTCCATGCCAGTGGTGGAAGTTTTAATGTCCAAATTTTGAGTCTGAAATCTACAGTAGGAGCAAGACTCCAAGTTGGATCACCACTTCTCTACCTGGCACTTGGCTTACTCCAGGCTATTGAAGAAGCCTGGGCAATATGGCAGTAGGGTTTTTATGGGTCTAATCCAATATCCTGATCATTACCCTCCCCTGCCCTCCTCTCTCTTCCTCTCCTCTTTTCTCTTTTTCAGAAACAGCAAACAACAGACTTGCCATATGGAGTAAGGTACAGCAATCATACAAAGGAAGTAAAAAGCAAGGAGACACGTTTTTAGTCACCTAAGTTAGAAATACATCTTAACCTGAGATATCATCAATTTCTTCAAGTACTTAGGCATTCTGAAGTATTGCAAAACAATTGCATTTAAGGGGATAAAAGAGGTAAAAATAGTTTTATGTTTTACATGCAGAAAACAATCAAGAGAAGGCAAAACAGAACACAGCTAAATGTCACCTGTATCTCAGCGTTTTAAATTACGTAATGGTAAATTTTACTGAACAATGCCTTCCTCCAAAACATAACTGCAAGAAGGATAAGAGTGAGTGTAAATAAGGGGAGTGTAGGCACAGCTTTCAGTGCAGCATTTTTAAGAGTTCATAATACTCATTATCCTCTCCTGATGTGGGTGAATGAGACAAGAACTGTTAAGGTTAAATGGGTTAAATGTTTGCCAAATACACGGCAGCCCACAGAAATAAAAAGCAGCAGTGAAAAACTGCCTTGCACAATTGCTGCTTATTACTCTTCGACTTATTACATATGACAAAAAATCATTGCTGGGCAGTAATCTCTGAAATCATTGCCAAGTGAACAAAGTGTGTGACCTATGGGCACCTCAGGATGCTCATTCTCAAATTGACAGCATGATGCACAGAGGCACAGTTAGCAATACCAGTGCGACAGGAACATGTGCATTTTAAGGTCAGTGGCAGTTAATGAGGCACAAATCTAGTTTGGTTTCCACATTCTCCTTCTTATGTATATAATATGATGATTTAAACTGTTTTTCTCATCCTTCAAATAATTGGTATAGCTCACAGCAAGTGGTAACATTCCTCTAAGAGGAAAAAAAGGAGAATGCCTCTGACAAACTCAAATTCATTGACATTTTATTGTCAGAGCACCCTGGCTTTGTCTATACGTGCAGTCGGTCATTTCGTTAGCTGCTGGAATTTGAAGAACTGCCCTTGTGTACACAGCTGAGAATGTAGATGGCCACTGCTGGTTTGAGCAACATCCAGTGAAGCATAGTCTGCTGTCCTCAAGGAGCTGATAGAGTTGCTTTGATTAATATGTTTTACACAAGACGATGACTGGGAATGCTGCCTCAGTGGTATGATCTCTTCCCTGTGGCAAGTTTCCTGGATGCACAGCTTAACTCTTTAAATAGATCACTGACTGCAAGTTATAGCTAAGGGCACGTGCCACAGACACAGATGAACAAATGGAAAGCTGCACAGTTTATTCAGTTAAAGGGGTTACATTCTTGCACAGTCCCTCACATTAGACTTGCCCCATCAATGTCGCATGGCTCACTAGGCAGAGACAATGGTGTGGTTTGTCTGGCAAATCAGTCATGTAAGCAATACCAGAATAGTTGTTTCTCTAAGGGCAAGTCATTTTACAGCAGGTGGACAAAGCATCTTGATCTGACTGATTCCTTGTTCAGGAAGCCCTTCTGGGGGGCTTAACTATTTCTTGTTCAGTATGAAGTTAGCTGGGTTTTGTGGAATAATTTTGGGTTTGGAGAGCAATGACTCCAAAGTAGGAATGAGCAACTTGTGCATTTTTAAAGAGATCCCCCAGGACAAGCTGGCAGAACATTTAAGTACATTTTGGGGGAAAACCAGAAAATTTCTGTCTCCAAGATTCCTATGGGCTTCAAACATTGCAGAGGCAAGTGAGAAAGGGGAGTAAACTGAATGCTAGGGATAACTTGCACTGAAGAAGTAGGAGTACTGTAATCCTTCTTGTTCTTCATACTAGCCCAGTGTGAGGTTGTGGAAGCTCAGCCCATGTGCTCTGGCATGAGGTAATGCTTATGGGGCTGTGGACATGGTCCCCTCATTTACCATGGTGAGCCATGGGCATTTGTGGTAGCAGCAGCCTCAATTCAGCAACGTTTCCTGCTGACTCTCCTGATGTGTGACAACGGCTCTCCTGGGAGCCATAGGGTGAAAAAGGTCAGGTCATGGAGCTAAATAAATGTAACCTTGCCAAGATCAGTTTCAGCACATGGCACAAACCAGCACACTGGGGGGTGCTGCTCAATCTGAATGCCTAGATGAAGAAGAAAGGATGAAAAGCCAGGGATGCTACATTAATGTCCTTTAGCCACTGCTCTATGTGAGGTAAGCATTTGGGGCCTGCCTTTCTATCTTTGTTTGCATTCAAAGGGAGTGAGATGGGCACAACTGTGAATAGCAAGCAGCTTCAGCAGGGCACTGGTAGACATCAGCAAGGCATTTCCCAGCCACAGCATGGAGCAGGCAGCACAGGGGATGATCTGCAAACTATTTTAGAGCGTAGTTATTCTGACTTGAGATGAATCGTGAATTTTCTGAGTGCCAGGACAGGCATTATGACTGGCAGGCAAAGATGAGAAAGTTTGTTGTCTGTCTTCTTGGCACAGAACTCATAGTAATAATGCTTGGTACCTGCTAATAGCCATGGCTTGTGACACCTGCATGGTGATGCTAACAGAAGCAGCTCCGGTCTCTGGCTTCTTGTTCCTCCTGCTGCCCACTTACCTTGCCCTACTTTTATAGATCAGTTGATTTTATTAGAAAGTAAACAGGATCACCAAAACTCACGTTTGTAGCTTTTTTTTCTCAGACAAGCCGAGAGTTAAGATAAAAACAAAACTGTAAAATATAATGAAACAGTAAATATCTTGAGGCTGTTCTAAATGGGAAATTATGAAGGAGAACAAGGTGTTGGATAGGAAAATGGGCTAGCAGAAGCAAATACAACATAAGCCTGTTTTTTTAAATGTGCAAGGGGTAGAAGAAATCTTAATGCTAATATTTGTCAGGAGAAGGTAGTAAAGAATGACAGCAACAAAAGAGAAAATGCTCAAAAATTATGTTTGCTCCATGTCTGGGAAAAGCTGAGCTTTATATTGTTCTAGGTGGTAAGGTATTTCACTTACTGACTGGGACAGTGGACAATATGCTACATTAACATGAAAGCAGTCAGCTGTGTATATTCTTATGTCTCCATTTCTCCCCATTGCAGGTAATTACAGCTCCTCACTGGTCTTATTATCAGAGATATTCTTTGAATTTGAAGACTATAATTATTTTCAGTGAATTTAAGCTTGTGTTCATGTGGATACACGTTCTTGTGCCTACGCTATCATTTGTCATGGATTTTCCCCAAACTATATTTGTAAAAGCATTAACGTGTTCCCTCAGCTTTTGTTTAACAGTGATAAAGAAACAAATATTTTCATTCTTTATAGCAGCCTTGTAATCTTTTTCACTTGTCATGAAGGTTCAGTTACTATCCTGGATATTAGCTGTCCCTCCTACACTGCACATGAACTACTGTTGATATTGAAAATTCTGTATGATACACTACAAAATTGTATTTTCTTTCTGCTCCATTATAACACACCAATGAATTAGGTAAAAAGTGACTGCATAACATTCTGAAGTCTCTCCTCCTCCAACCATTGTACTGCCAGTTTCCAGCAAATTTTTCTGTGAAACGTTCATGCCTGTATTTTTTTCTGCCACTAAATTTCTTTTAGTAAATTTCTTTTTTGTCCTCAAGAGAATATAGCATATATTCCCCTCTTGTTTCTTTACAAATCTGCCAGAACTTTGATTAAAAAAATAGAAAAGCAGCTGAGGAATCTGAGATTGTTCAGATTGAAGAAGCAGAGGCTCAGGGGTGACTTTATCGCTCTCTACAACTGCTTGAAGTGAGGTCATGGTGAGGTGGGATTCGGCCTCTTCTGCCGTGTAACTAGCAGTACAATGAGAGGGAATGGCCTCAAGTTGCAGCAGCAGAAATTCAGGTTGGGCGTTAGGAAATACTTCTCAGCGAAAGTGGTCAGGCACTGAGAGGGCTGCCAAGGGAAGTGGTGAAGATGACCTGGAGGGGTTCAAGAAACATTTAGATTTTGTACTGAGGCACATGGTTTAGTGGGAAGTACTGATGATAAGTGGAAGGTAGGACTGGATGATCTTAGAGTTCTTTTCCAACCTTGGTGATTCAATATTTCTATGAAAAGACTCTAAAACAGATCTTTCAAGAAGTTCTTTTTTGTTGTTGTGTTTTAATCTTTAATCCTCTCTAATCTTACATTTCTGTTTGATGAGCAGTCCATACAGTCTCCACTTTAGTTGTAGTCTCTGATGCGAGATCAAGATTTTTCATATTGAAAACTGTAGTGTGGCACTGTATCATCTTATCTTTAGATAGTGTTACCAGAATGGTGCATTTTCATGCCGAGGGTATTAAAAGGGTATTCTTCTCCCTTCAAATATTTCCTTTCAACTGTTGACTGGAATAATAAAAAAGTCAAAGTGGAAACTTAACTAACATTTCCCCATTTCAACAAATTTCATTTAAGTCGTTTTGAAACTGAAGCTTTTCATCTTTTAGCTCGTGAGATTGAATCAGTCAAGATTTCTCCAGAACTGACTGGATCCAAAAATTCTGGAGACATACAGAGTAACCAAGTCTTATTTAATACGCGTGATCTAGGGTATGAATAAATGCTCTCCTTAAGGTAAATGTATCTAACACAAGCTGGTATGCTGTGATAGAAAAGAAAAGGATGCAACACTTGTGATAGAAAAGGATGCAAAAAATTCTTTTCATTCCATTAGTCACAAAACTTTGTAGTACATATTAATTAAAAAAAAAAAATAATCTCATAACAGGTGATTACATATGGAGTAGTTCCTCATCAATCAAACACACCCTGGACAGCAGAACTTTTAAAACATGTAGTTGAAGTCTAGCAAGCTAAGGTAATGAGGGCTAGCTTTGATGCATTTTTTTTAAAGGATACATTACAATTCACACACTTCCTGACTGTGATTAAATATATCCTCTTTTACGTACTTGCCCTAGGCAGTCCAAGGCTGAACCAAAGTCCCAGCCTGGTCAGGTCAGTGCTGTGCTGCCCACAGGTGCCACGTGCCCCTCAGAGCTGCTGCTGCAGGAGGTGGGAGGCCAAGCTGCAGATCCCGGTGCTCAGGGTTGGAGGGAGGGCAGCTGGGCTTGCATACAGAGCAGCCTGGGAAAGGCAGCCTGAGTGTAGTTGCATTCCTATTGCTTAAGACTGAACCAGGGCTGGTTGGCGTCTGTCTGCAAAAAAATTCTCAGCGTTTCTTTGTTCTGTATCTGCTATGTAAAAAAATATGATGTAAGGTCTAGTCTCAGAACAAATACCACATCCCTTGTGCTGCTATAAAATTGTTCTCTCTTTAAGCCTAGGATCTTCAATTACAGATCCACGTGATCTTTATAGTCCCTTTTATTAGGCAATAAAATAAAAAATTTATCAGGAAACTGCATACACAGATTTATCCAAGTGACCAAAGTGTACAGTGCACTTCATGAGGAAAATATGGAACACAGTGACCTGAAAAGCTTTGTGTTGGTAGCCAGTCAATCTTCATGGCAAAACATCAGACAGAGTGGGTGTCAGTTTTTTTTCTCGGTATTGTTAATAGTTCATTACATATTGCTGTCCCTTTCCTGGTTAAAACTAGAAAGACAAAATGAGGAGTGTTATTACTGGAGCCTCATCAGTTCTAAAATTGCATCAAACTGCTATTACTGTAAGAATGGTTTCCATTAGTTCTCATCTGTATTCTTATTTTTGTTTTTCTTATTTTAAGGTGTATTCAAGTCGTGTTCATGTGCACAGTGTTTGTTCTGAGTGTAGGGAAAGCTCTGAGCAATGATCTGTGCATAATTGCAGTCCTTCAAAGGCACGGCCCTCTTTCCCCCTTGTCTCACCCCAAAGTGAGAAGCAGTTTGTTGCTGAAGCTGTGATACTTCAAGGAGAGAAGTGGAATCATCTGTCATCTCTTTCCTCTTCTGATGCACGCTGACAGGAAGAGGGCTTGCTAGATCTTGCCACTGATATTTTGGTGGCTGGTAGAGTGAGTGATAAGGAGGTTTCTTATTCTCTCAGCCTCTTGTTCAGCTGTGTTGTTTACATCAAACTTTAACCCTGAAGAATTAATCTGCTGCTTTGTAGAGGATGTTCAGAAAGTGAAATTGGCAAAGAGTAAATGTCAAATGAATTCATCCTACCTACTTACAACTACAAGGTCAGAGAATGATAAGAAAGTGATTAATTTATATGGTCTGGGAAAACTGAGCTGTCAGTAAAACACATTGTTTTAATGAGTTATTTTAAATTATATGCCTGTAAGCACCTATGCTATGAAATTAAAGAGGTTGTAAATGCAAAGTCAAGACATTCAAGGAATCAAGCACCTTGATGTATTACAGCCAGGGTGCAATGCCTGCATTTTGACAGAAGACCATCTGTTTGCACAGGAAAATAAGACCCATTCCTGGTCTATTTTCTCATTGCCTCTCCTACTACATTAACTATAAAAAGTGCATAATTTTCAAAAAATTTCATGTGAGACCTGTTACCTTTTAAATGTGCATTACTTGCATACTGCTATTATGTATGAATTATGTCTGGGTAAGGTCCTTCTACTGCACGTGAATTCACACCCGTAGGCTGATTGATAGCACTCCTATTTCTGCTTCTCTCCGTACACAGGGCAAGGCACTAGCACATAGACCTTTAGTAAAATCATTCAAACTGTCCTCTTCTCCCTCACTTATCAGTCTGTGAGCCCAGCACTCAGTTGGCATCATACCACTATCTGATGGCAAATAGGAAATACCAGCTTTCAAGATGATATCACAGAGGCTGTGTCCAGAACAGTTCTGCTAAGTGAGAACTGACACATTTCCTCTCCTTCCAGCAAAACACGGGTTCCAGAGATGCATGCAGCACCCTGATCTCTGTCACGAGGTATGACTGGAGAATTCATGGCACATCTGATTTTAACCTCAAAAGTAGATGAACATGCCATGTGTGACTTATTTTAGCTGTGCTAAAGACAGTCCTGAGAGGGTCACCTACAAAGTCCCAACTCAACCAGCACCAGAATACAACAATGAGCATGGAATGAACAGCTGCTGTTTTTGTTCTTGAGTAGAACTTTGGTGTCAGTCTTGACCCATCAGCTCCTGGCTGCTGACATGTACTTTATTCTTAGCACTATAGACCATGTAGCTAACCAGATCTGCCAGTCTAATGACTGTTAGGAGATCCTGATTGCTAAATGATAGCTGATTCCTGATTTCTGATTGCTAAATGAATGCTCAGTGCATGTTCCTGCAGATGCAGTTACTTGTCTCTACCAATGCGGGTGAGTAAAGAATTCAGTTCTGGGAGAACCTACCGAACCTCTGAACTTTATGCTTTGTTTTGAAAGCTTTCAAGTATTTAAAAAGCTTTTTAGATTTTTTATAGATTTAGAAGGAGAAACAGACCAGTACTATTGTTCAAATTTTATTACAGAAAATATAAACTCCAGAAAAGGAAACAGTGATCATTCATTTGGCTTGACTATATTTATCAGCATCTCTTGAAGATGCTTGAATAATATTTGAAATTATCAGCCAACACTGAGTTAAAGCACAATCTTCGTTTTTCTGTTCACTCTGCATAGTACAGATTTTTGAAATGGCTTTTTTCTTGGTTGATATGTGCATTCATTTTGATGTCTCATAAATTAGCAAAACTGTGAGTTGCTTCTCGGATGAAGTGACTTCAGATATTGCCATTGAAAACTGAGATAATGCAGGTCTGTCAACTTTGACTGGGGGAACAGCGAAGCAAAGGAGTGATATCACAGCTATCCTGGAATCCTTCACTGTCAGCGTCCAGACCTTTTCCTAAAGACTTGTAGCTATCCTCTTCCTCTGAGATTCTTAAAATCATAGAATCGTAGAATTTCTCAGGTTGGAAAAGACCTTAAATACCATCAAGTCCAACCACAGTTTAACCATACTACCCTAACAACCCTCCACTAAATCATGTCCCTGAGCACCACATCCAAATGGTTTTTAAACATATGCAGGGATGATGATTCAACCATCCCCCTGGGAAGCCTATTCCAGTGCTTAACAACCCTTTCTGTAAAGACTTTTTTCCTGATATCCAACCTAAACTTACCCTGGTGCAACTTAAGGCCATTTCCCCTCATCCTGTCACCTGTCACCAGTGAGAAGAGACCAGCCCTGTCTCATAGCTTCGTGTCTCATTACTTGCTGTCTTCTGAACTCAGAAGCATCAAGAAATTATAGTACATCTCAGGAGAGATCAGCTTTTGAAATTCAAGAACAAGTCCTCTCTATGTGAAAAGATGAAGTTGATACAAAAGAATTGTCACTGAAGATAATTAGTAAGTCATGCACACTGGGAAACAGTAACAGCACACACTGATGCACACAAATGATGAAAACAGAAACCACATGGGAAAGATATCACCTTATTGAACCAAATCTTCTGTGCAGCCAACAAAACATGACAGACATGTGAGAGGTTAGGTTAGCTGGAAATATCTAGACTACAGAGCAGAAGGCGCTGTTAATAGAATCATAGAATGGCTTGGACTGGACCTTAATGATCACTTAGTTCCAGATGCCTTGCTGTGGACAAGGTTGCCACCCACTAGATCAGGTTGCCCACTACTATGCCATTAAATAGTGACCATGCAAAAAAAAATTGTGTTTCATTGTGAGAGTTCAGACAAAATGTCTGAAAACTATGTATGCTGCTTATACCTCCAAGTTTTAAAAGGCTTGATTTAGAAGGCAGGAATTTAGGAAAAGGTTGCATGCAAAGGTTAGTGAAACTATCAGTAAACGGGAATACAATCAGAATGAAAGGTCACACAGTGTGGCTTAAAGTTAACATCTGACTCATCTCAAAAGACACTTTTGATAGTTGCCACGCATTAGATAACTTTGTGTACATAGTGTATTGCTGTTATGATTTTCAGATTCACTCAGTGGTGTTTGCAAGAGGGAAAGGGACAAAGCTTCTTTAAGTACTCTTCAGATTTTATACTTGCTAAACGAGCAAGACAAATTAGACAAACTTCCTTGTTCTAGTCTCAATAATACTGGAAAACACAATTAACAGAACACCAAACTTATCACTAAAGAAACTCAAAGAACAAAGTGAATTTAAAATTGTAAATGTATTTTCCAGAATTGCTATGCTTTGGAGGGCAATTGAGAAATAACACAATCAATCACAAGCATGCTTGTTTGAAAATGTCTCTTAAAATGTCAGATGAAGAAGGACATGTAGAAGCTTCAGCAGTAGTCCCATGGTCTTGCTGCTGATCACATGAACTCTATATGTTATCTATAATTAATGATTGTTTTCAGGAAATTAGGTTTAGGAAAGTAGACTTGAAATTTGCTATTGTTTTTTTTTTTTTTAAATTTTCCATTCTGATGAGTTTAGAAGAACTTTTCAAACAAAAGAAGATTTTACAGCCAGTGTCCACTTGCTTGAGAGAATTCAGAGGCATGTCATGAACTGATGCAAGATCAAGGAATGTAGTATTGTTTGGCTGTCAAAAAGGTGGTTGATAAACATTTTGAGTCCTACCCTGTAAGTATTTACCCGTGGCCACATGTAATTTTTCAAACTTATAAATAACGACATTGATCAGCTAACAAATTAGCTAACAAAACAGTTTTGTTGAATGTCAAGAGCAAGATGTTCAGACTAGAAATATGAATTAAAAACAGGATAGTGAATTTCCTACTTAACCTTTAAAATAAAGTCAATTTTTTTCTATCCGAAGGTTTTTCTGGAAGAAGTTCTGTGTCCATTCATATGAGTATGTGCAAGATACCTGGAGTTAAATGCTTGTTAAACTCATTTCTAACATTTAATTAGTGATTAGGTTTATACCATCTATTATGTTCAATGGCTGGGGAAATCTCTTTCTCAGATTTGAGATTTGAGGCAATTTCATGTTTCTCTGTTCTACATCTGTTACGAACAAGACATAGTTTATGAGATATTTAAGTGCCCCAAATTAGCAACATCCTACTGCTTGCCAGTAGCACATGGTTCTGTATTCTACCAGCTGCAGTTTTTCTCTAAATCTGTATAAAAGAATATTTGTATAGAACTTAATGACTTATACTGATATTGGTCAGAATGGAAAATGCAGTGCTCCCTCACAGATGTAAGTGATCTGCAGTGATACATTTCTATATGAGGTGTTGTACTGAACAAGTATCAGGTGTGTTTCAGTGAAAAGATTAAGAAATGGCTTATGGAATATCTTTAAGGGGCAGCACGACACTTACAGTTAATGAAAACCAGAACAAATGTTTTTAAACTGAATGTACATCAAGTTAAAATATAAAAATAAATGAGAATGTGCTGACCGCACTGTGAATTGCTATTTTTGTTGAACGTGTTGCCTTGGAAAAGAATGGGTAGCCTCTGGAAACTATCAATACTTGTACACCAGAGCCATCTTAAAATAAGTAGCTGTATCTTATTAATAAGCACTGCTTAGTCTCAAAGTACCGAATTTGTCATCGTGCCTTGGTTCCAGTAAGCCACGTTTAGGCATCACCAATTAAGACATGTTGTAAATCCTTCAAACCTCTTTGCTGGCCTGTCTAATCTTTAGCCAAGAGTAACTGCTCTCCCAGTTTTATATAATAGAACAGAATGAGCTAGAAATAGAGTAGCCAAGAAAATTTTTAAATCTTTTGTTGGTTAGAAGTTGGCTAAAACATATAAAATAAGCAAAGTATTTGTGTATGACCAGATACGGCATTATATTTGTATGGATTTGTGTCAATATAGAAAAACTTCTTGTAGAGTCATCTAAACATTGAATCTCCTGATGGGAATAGCAATTAGAGAAGTACATTACACAGCAAACGTTGAAGATCAGAGAGCTAGCTCTATTGTGTGTAAGTGGTGAGGTTTTGGGAGTTTGGAGGCTGCAGGGGTGGCACTGTGAGCTCTGCGCACTACTGCCCCATCAGAGTGAAATTAGGATAACCTTGGCATGAACAAAGTACGGTACTGTTATTGAACCCACTACTGACACTGAGAGAGTCTTCAGAGGATCGGTCTGTTTGACGTATCTTCCCCACTAGGAAAAAGAAACAGGAAAAATTTCTCCTCCACCATTAACCTGTTTAGGCACAGTAAAACTTGAGGAAGGCATTTGACCAGGGGATTTAACTCTGTGTTCATTCTTTTGTCTTGAAAGAACAGTTCATCTGGCAAGCCACAAAACGCCTATTACAGAAACAACTAAAGGGCAACCTTCTAGGATGGATTGAATCTCCTTTAAGTTATACTAATTGTTTCAATTGATCTTCATCACCTCTTGTGGGAATGTAAGCATTTAGATTACATGTAGACACTTACCAGCATCTAGATATTTTATTAATAAACTGAACCAAACCCAAGCAGTTCAGTTACAGCAGAATCAGAGTTGTTTTATGGAATCATAGAATGGTTTGGGTTGGAAGGACCCTTACAGATCATTCAGTTCCAACTCCCTTGTCATGAACAGGGACTTGTTCCACCAAAACAGGCTGCCCAGGGCTTCATACAACCTGGTCTTGAATACCTCCAGAGATGGGGTGTCCACAATTTCTCTGGGAAACCTGCTCCCAGTTATTGCACCACCCACACAGTAAAAAAGTTTTGTCCTTTTATCCAATCTATAACTACTTTCTTACATTTTTAAAACTGCTGCCTCTTGTCTTGTCACTACAGGTCCTAGTAAAAAATCTTTCTCCATTTTTCTTGTAAGTTTACATTGTACATTGAATGGCTGCAATAAAGTCTCCCAAGAGCTTTCTCTTCTAAAGGCTGAACAATTCCAGTTCTCTCAGTCTTCACAGGAGATGTGCTTCAGCCCTTTAATCATACTCACTGCCCTTTACTGGACCCACTCCAGCAGGACCATGTCTTTCATGTACTGAGGACCCCAAAGATGGATACAGTCAGGAATTATAGTTTCTGAAAGGCGCTGAAGAAGGCTTGGATGAAATACGACTAATCGCTAGGAGGAAGAGAAGCTACCTTTTAATGTAAAACAGCAGTTTGCCCTGGGCTGTATGTAGAACTGATTGTACCTGATTAGTTTGTGAGATATTCAGTTTCTTCTCTAAGTAGGGTTGTAAGAAAATCCCTCCTGTCTATCTTGATACCGTGACAGAGATAGTGTGAGTACTTTTGAATTAATGATCCACTTTGTCTCCCACAGCCTCTGCCTTTGACAAGTCTGTAATTTTTATTTCCTTCTGTATGACTTTCATCACCTTGACTTTGAGTGAGCATCACACCATCATGTGGGTTATCCTTACTAAAGTACTTTAGAAATCATCTCAGTAGCAAAGGACTAAACTCTTCAGTTTATCTCCCCTTTCTGAAATAGACTGGATTCTCAGATACAGTGTCAGGTCCATCTAGTAGTAGCTCTGTATTCAGAGGAATTCATCTATTGAGCGTTGGTTCCACCCTATGTTTCATTTCTGATACAGAATAATAAATCATTAGTTTTACATAGATGTGCGGTGATTTGTCAATCTCTACCTCTGAAATTTAGCTCCCATGCTGAGAAAAGCTGTTGGTGCTAATTCATGGCATGTTTTCCTGATGATTGTTCAGCACTCACTACAAACATGTGGCACTCAGCCTAGCATTTAAAGTATTTTGCCTCTGAGACACAGTCAATCAGGAGATATTTGCTCTGCTCTAAAGGCATATCAGATAAAAGGATATAGAACCAATGGCTCACACGTGAGACCAGCTGGACAACTTATTTGGCTTGTGAGCAGCAGAGAGGCAGAACATGCCTCTTGGCCCATGGTGGCCCTGCACACCAGGCAAGCATCTCACCAGTCAAAGAAGTGAACCTCACTAGCAGGGGCTGTGTGTGCTACCTCGCTGCCCATCCACAACATGTTTCATACCTCTGTGGACAGGGAATCTTTCCATGCTGCTGCTGGCCAGGCCACAGCTCTTGGTAGTTTTTCGGCCTGCTTGTCCTGCATGAGGGACAGTATGATTGAGACAGCAGCAATCATATCCTGCCTTACAGAAATGATGTGATTCATAATTATAGTTTTATACAGTCTATAATCAGCCACACAAGCATATATTTCTCATTCAAATGAAGGGGTTATTTTACAGAGCTACTGCAACTGAATAGATAGAGCTAACTGTATGCTTTAATGCAGCCATATTAATAACTATTTATTCCCCGCATTCAGAAACTATAGAGATGCTGTACTTTTTTTCCTTATTTTAGTGTGTAAGACAGTGTATTTTGAAACTGCTTATGCATCTTATTGTGAACACAAGTTACTATTGTTTACTCATAATTCTCTTGGTAATACATCTATGTCTCATCATTGGTAAGTTAGGTTAGTCACTGAACTTTCAAAAGGCTATGTATTCGGGACCTTCAGTCGCTCAAGTGCTAGTCTCCATTTAGGTTACAGTTTAGTAAGACTGCCAGTAACTGCTATAAGGCCTTCAAGTTAAAATGGAATAATGTAACATAAGGTATTTTTATGATTTTAAAGAAAAAATTAACACAAGCTTCTGAAAGTCTTCCAGTTCTATTATTGTGAAGCAGGTTGCAGTAGAGTAGTATTACTTATGATGGAGGTATACAAGTCAATTTCAAGAGCAGAGACTATCTTACATAATTTTGAGACAGGTGAGCAAAACTATTCAGTATAAGCTCATCTTCAGTATTTCAATTCATTTCAGTGCATGTTCCCCCAGTAAAGAATGAAAATTAAATATATCTTCATGATAGCATCTCTTGCTTAGCATTGCTTTTAGAGACATTCTTATTTCTCATGCAAGTCAACAGGATTTAGATTTTTACCTAAAAGCTTGACTGAGTGGGAGCTTACATATCTGATTCTAAATCTTCATTCTTGCAGAATAATACAGTGTCAGCCCAACTGAAATTGCATAGCTCATCCTTAGTTGAGTTTTCAGTTGAAATACAGATGGCTGAGCTTAGTGAGATTTACATCTTTTTGCTCATCCCTTGTACAGTTCCTGAGAAGCTGGCCAGTAAGTCTTCAGCTTTTCAGAACACTTGCAGTAGTTCCCAACAGCTGCATTCTCACAGATATCACAAGTATCACAATGCATCTCTGCATTGTGACTTATTTGGCTTGCGAGCCGCAGAGAGGCAGAACGTGCCTCATGATGGCCCTGCACGCTAGGCAGGCATCTCACTGACCAAAGAAGTGAATCTTATCACCCCTCCCGCCCCGGCCCGCCCCCCCCCCCCCCCAAAAAAAAAAAAATCAATCAAAGAAACAAAAACCACCACCAACAACAAAAAAGAAACAAAAAACCAACCCTACTTTAAGAACTCAGTTAACGTAGGTGATGGAGCGAACTGACAGGAAATATTCAAGCCAGGCACAGACAAATACCAAGAAAAGGATCTTCTCTTGGAACTGGTGTTGCTGTTTTTCTTCTGAGAGCAGTGGCCACTATCAGACAGGATACAAGGCTGGATGTGTCTTTGACCCAGTACAATTGTTCCTGTGTCCTTGTGACATCCTTCCACTACAGACAGAAATGGGCAGGTACACACTAACAGTCCCTGAATAAATGAAAGCCCCGAGACCATCTGTTGCTGGAACAGTGTCTGCTGTTTCTACAGGACTGAAGCCAAGCTTTGCAGCTGCCTTATAACTTTCAATAAACTTGCTGTTGTTCTTCTATCACCAGTGTCAAGTTCTCTTCAGCCTCACGTCTTAAAAGTTGAATTTGGCAAAGTCCAGAAGCAATAATACAAATTCTTCTCCCAGCCTACAAGCACAGACCACACGCTAAGTTGAAATCCAACTCATTCACTCCTGACATTTGTATTTTAACTTTTATTGATAGTTGTTAATAAAACATACAGCAGAGGAGATTAGTTCTAACTTCTTCTGCTACATATGACTGTTCCCAGGCTTTCACTGCTCACAGTTAAACATTCCCACGAAATCACACATATTCCCTCTTTCCTGTCCTTTTTTTTCAACAATGTGAACTTACAAGTGTGTTAATGCTGCAGACCACAGGTAGAGTAGAGATGTGTGAGGCAGCTTCAAACAAACTCTGTATTGTGAATATTCTTGCTATGGCAGCACTGAGCTATGCGCATTTTGATTTATCTTTCTAGTTTTCAGTGAAAAACCTGCCAGAATAGCCTTTATCAAACAATATAAAGTACTTAACTACTTCCTTTAATTAGTTTGGATTGATAGAAAGTGGTAAGAATGACACAGATTGTTAAATGACTAAATATTTTAATCATAAAAATTTAGGTACAAACAAATACTAATTCTATAAAAGAAGGTATTCATCAGATGAGTTTTAAACTAGTTTGGTTTCTGGCACATTATCTAGTAACGTGTGCCAGTTCATAAAACGCAGTATATATATTGAGTGAGTTGACTATTTTGCTATGCAGTAATCCTGTCGTATAGAAATTACTGTTGTGTAGAAATTATGAGATTGTTGGAATTATCGTCTTTCAGTTTTTAATGACTAAAATTTGTAAGATTTTGATGCAGGCATTTTACAGTGACAGCCTTTGACAGACTTCAGCTTTACTGGAACTACACTGTGATGTCTCACAAATGGCCTTCAAGGCAGGAAGTTTTTTGTTCTACCTATCATTTAGCCAGGCTCTTTCAGTGTCAGGACAAGAGGTAATGGGCAAAAAACTGGCACTTTTCTGGAGCAGGTTCCATCTGACTATCAGGAAGCATTTCTGTGCTGTAGGGGTGATGGAACAATGGTACAGGCTGCCCAGATTTGTTGTACAGTCTTCTGCTAAGAGATTTTCAAAAAAGCATTTGGACATTGTCCTGGAAAACCTGCTCTGATTGTCAACACTTGAGCAAGGTTAGGACCAGGTGGCCTCCAGAGGTCCCTTCCAACATCAGCCATTCTGTGATTTCTGATTTTAGTTGCAGAATAAATTAATGACTGAGGGGAATATACTTCCTTCAAGCATAGCTTTCATGGTGCGAAGCATCAAAAGCTCTTATAGCAAGTACAAACAGTAGTTTGTTCTGAACAGTTTTTAAGATCTGCAAGGCAGGATATTCCTTATAAACTACTTCAAAATTAACAAGTCTACTATAGGAACTTCTACGAAAGAACTGTATTTTTGAGGTGCGTAAAAGAAAAACTAAGGCCAGTTCTTCAGCAAATACATCAAAGTTGGTGATGCTGATGTCCAGATTAAGAAAAACTTGTATTTGATAGTAAAATTACCAACTTACCTTCTGTTGGTTGCTTCATTTTCTCACTTAAACACTTTTCTCCTGGTAGTGTCTTCACCATTCTTATGGCTATCTCTCTTCATACTTGCTAGTCTTGACTTGGTAGTTGGATTGTCATCTCAACTGTCTACTTCCTTCACTGCCTATTGCTGCCTGGTCACTGTCCATTTTATTCCAGTTCTCTGTATTTTCTTACTGTTCTTTTCTGCTGTTCATTTGCTCTCTCTCTTCCTTTTTCTTTTTTCCCCAGAGAATGAACCACTCTGTTTTAGTTCATTTGCCATCTTTGCATTTCCTTTTCACTAGTGTTTCTATAATCTTCCTCCCAGACTGTAAATCTTTTATTTTTTTTTTTTAAACTCAGTACTTACTTACCCACTGGCTGTGCTTCTTCAAGATATTTTGTTGTGACTTCTGCTAAAATATATGGTGGAAACAAGGCTTTTCCCCTGGATTGTAATTATAAACACACTGCTTCACTAACAGATCACCTGCTTTCAGGGCAAAGCAAACAATTGAACCATGCAGACATGCAGAAATGTTTTATTATACAACCTAGCAATCACAAAGCAAGCAAACAAACAAAAATACCCCACCAACAATGTAACTGAAAGATTCAAAAATTTTATCTCTTAATCGAGAGAAGACAAATACCTAATTTAGATGAGAAACAACTATATTTGGACTCAGTACTTTCCTGTAAAAGGAAATGAGAGGATAATGTAATTGCCAGGAGCCTCAGTGAGATAGTTTAGAGTCCATGACACACAGATCCTTTTTCTCCCCCGCAAAATCTCAAGCTCCTTTTATCCAGGAATTCTTCTCCCTTCCTTTTCAGTTGCTTCCTATCTTCACAGATTTTGTCCAGCTACTGCAATCACTGTTTTCTTGATCTGCCACCACAGACCTATGACTCCTTTGTATAGTGAACATTAGAACAGCAGCAATAACTTGAAGAGACCTATTGGCATACAAGAGCTTCTACCAAGGTGGTGACCGAGTTATTCACACATTCTGCTTTAGTTGGAGGCTTGGCTGCAATCACTGTGTTCACAGTGAGCATACAAGTTACATAACTGTTGGTCAGAATAATTTTAAAACATTTCATTATAAGAAAATTAGTATGAAGGACTTGATTTATCTTCATGAAGCACTGTGAAGCTGAGAAGTGCTACGGAAATACTCTATATTTTATTATTATTGCACTAGGCAAAAATTCCACAAAAGTTGCATCCTAACACCACTAGAATACAGAGGTCACAGGCATTTACGGATAGCTCATCATTCATGTTCATCAAAATAAAAAAGCGCGGCAAAATAGATACCATTAGAAATACCACAGATACTCTGAATACAGTATTCAGAAAAATAATTACTGCATAATGTTACAACAGTCCTCTGAAATTTTGTTAAACAGGGCTATGGCCAGGCATCTTTTGATAGGACTTACCCAAGGTGATGAGGTAAAGCGAGGTTTGGGCCTCTGCAGAACCTATTCTCAATACTGCCACCTGTGGCACTATTGAAGAATTTCCCACAAATGATTTAACTATGAGATCTACTTTTTTCAGCAGTTCCTTTGAAACAACACCAATTGAAGCCAGAGGCACTGTTTCTCTCCTAGTACTAACTCTAAACCTAGTCTAACTCTAAAATAAGGCTTTGGCCTTGCATAAGACCTATTCCAAAGTCCCCAGTTATGCTCCTCTTGAAGAAGTTATCAGTGTAGATTTCTCCTACATCCCACCTTCCCTTTGCAATCCCACTCCATGTGTAGCCCTAGGTTCTGTTTCTCTCCTAACTCTATCTGTTATCCTAGCTGTAGCTCTTGTCCTGTCCTGAAACCCTACTCCAACACCATGAGCCATTATCCTGTTGTACAGGTTCTGTTGAAGTTTGTGCAGCCTATCCCTTTCTTCAGTTTCCCCTCTGTACTGACATCCAAATGGAGCCCTACATCTTGACCATGGCTGAGCCTTAGCTACATCCCTGTTGGTAGAAGAGGACATTTATCCCAAAACCTAGCTCTGTCATACTTTTTCAGCCCTTTTGCAACTTCTGCTTGTCACAGTAAACTCACACATAGACAACATTCTTGACAGCAGCTGAGCTTTCGCACGTATCTTTCAGCCACAGGCCTTGTAAGCAAGTTCTCAAGAAAAAATCCTTCTTGCAGCTCATACTTTTCTTGGGGTGCATCTGTTTATCTGCATTACGGTTGGAGTTGGATTTGAGTTAGGAAAAAGACTAGAACTCCAGTTGGAGTTGGTCTGCAAAGGGGATGACCAAGTGTTGGGCTGCAAGAAGAAATCTCACCTGAAAGCTTGTTGAAGGAGATTATGGAGGTGAAGTTTGGAAAGGCTCAGACAAGGTTCAAGGCAAAGGTGTGAAGATAGGCTTGGTGTGAGGAGGTTGACAAAACCTTGTGCTTATAGTGCACAAAGGGGCAAAAGTTAATCCAGCCAACAACAACGGTTTTGATGCGAATTGGGAAAACACAATCCACTTTGTGCCAGGCAGATGCTGCTTCAGCCAGGCCTGAACACTGCAGAAACAAAAGGAATAAATGGGCATCCATGAAGGGCTGGAAACGCAGTGCTGAGGATGCTCCAGTCCCAAAGGAGCTAGGAAACCCTTGAGGGAGTGTCATCCTGCATACAGATGTATTTTAAAACTGTCAGCTGGCTGCTGACAATTTCAGTCAGCTGCCTCATCTCTAAAAGGTACAATTCGTTGGTGACAGCAACATAATCACCTGCTCCTTTAGGTCAGCATCACCAGAACTTCATTTCTGAAGAGAAAATCTTTTCCGATCTCCTTCCTGGTGACACTTGCACTGGAGGTGTCACCATGGCAACCTGGGGAGGTCAGTGCGGACGTTGCCAGGCAGCTGGGACACAAAAGGAAGCTGGGTGCTGCTTGCAGGTCTTGGCAAGGCCACGGCCCCCAGAGGCTCAGCCCAGGCCCCTCAGGAGGCTGAGCCACAGCTGCCCTGACAGTGCCCCTTAGCAGAAGGGTCAGGAGCTGAAGAGAAACTCCAAAAGCAGCTTTTGTGCATAACTGCAACACACCTCTGGCAGGTGCATGAGCCCTGAAGCCAAAGGCAGTGTGACATCACCCCTCGACATGCAACAACCTTCCAAAAATGGGCTGTGTGACAGGTCCCACTGCCATTCTGATATTGGACTTTCCTATTTGTATTTATTGATATATACACGAATGCAATGTGTTGTATTAATAGCCTTCAGAAAATGGTGCATGTAGGTGGGAAATGAGCAAATATTTGCATGTAATTACAGCTTGCAGTGCTTGTAATGTAAGCAGCTGCCCATAAAAGCAGGCAGCTGGAGGGCAGCAGAACAGGGCACTTCAATCTGTTTTTCCCTCTGTGAAAGCTCAATGGCATTGTTAAGTTTCCTCCAAACCTCCGTGGCACTTGATAGGTTACACCTGTGGCAGTAGTAGAGTGCCAGAGCCTCACACCCAGGACATTTCTCTTTTCTTCTTCACCTCTAACAGGCAAAGCACAGCCCCTGCAGTTGCTGCCCTGAGGATGCCAGGACAAAACCCATCTCTCTATGCGGTGAGCCCCTACCCATAGAAACAGGAGGGGAAAAGGTTTTGCTCCACAAATTCACCCTTGACCCCCCAATGAGCAAACGTGTAGTGAGTGTTTTCAGTTTTACTTCAGCTGGGGCAAACACAGAAAGAAGAGCAGAAAAAGACATCTTTCTGTTTCTGTCTGCAATGAGCAATCTGTCTGTCCCAGCCGAAGACATGTATGCATCTCTACCCATACTTTATAGTGTTGAAGATTAATGAAAGGACCCCTCTCCTGCCTTTCTTCCCTTTAATTCACACTCTTCCACCCAACTGTGCCATGTATTCTTCCTCTCCCAAAGAAATGAGTGTGATTGTAAGGTTCAAAGCAGTAAGTTGCCTATTTTGGACAGTGACAAAACCAATGAAAAAGAAAAAAAAAAAAAAGCAGAACTTAGAATTTTTTACAATCCCTTGGTAAGGCTGAAGATCGAAAACATAGCCTGCAGTTGCATTAAGACTTTCATTGGGTATTTTATAAGCAAACCAAGATTGCATTTTTAGGATAGGTAATTCAAGGTATCTGTAGAGTGTTTTTCAAAATAAAACATTATTTAAAACAAAATAATTTGCAATAAAATAATTTTCAACATAAACCATATTAATGACCTTATTCAAATCTCACCAGTATTTAAACTGCAAAGTAATAAATTATATTGCGCATTTTTTTGGCTTGTTATTCTGCCCAACTGTACATTTTCAGCATTCCACTCAAAGACAAATATCCTAGTTTTCTGCAGTCTGTGGAATTAGGAGATGGCTACAGATCAAACTAGGATGTGTTTTTTGAAGAATATCAAGGTTATAACTATTTCATGGAAACAAAGCTCACATGATAATTCAGTTAAAATAAAATCTGCAGGTACATTAAACTAAATATACAATTACAGCTGCATGTGATCATTATTTCAAACGCTAAACCTTAAAGTATTCACTCTTAATTTCATATCTAAAGGCAAACAATTCAAAATATCAAATTATCTGAACTATGTAAAGGTTCTTCTCAAAGACAATATTACAGCTTAATGTTATCTTCACTGGTAGGCAATACTAGTCATAAATGGGAGGCTTTTAATATCGAAAATGTATTAGGCAATGGCATATTCTGAGGCAAACATGGCAGTAGATAAAGAGAAACAAACAAAAAAGCAGTAATGGAACTGTACAGAAAATGATAAGCAAACACACTTGAGATGATACAAGTTTCTAGTTTGTACAGACCCACATAAAATCTCTTCAAGAAACAAAGGGGAGAACAAAATTTCTCCTCATTTTAGAGGAATATATCATCATATCTTTCTGACAAGACTCTTGCAAGATACAGAATAAGGAATGAATTTTGATTACTGTCTGGTTTGATGGTTTTAATCACTACCCATCACCAACCCTCTCTTAAAATGTGAAGTATGTTTCATTTTTTGAAAGAAGAAAGAAAGAATACGTGTACAGCTTGATAGGTGCCTGATAGACATTTGGGAGTTAAGCAGCAGATTGGCAAATTTTTGTTTCTCCCTCAGAGTTTGGCCCTGATGCCACTTTTGTTTGGGTAAATCACCTCATTACTCTTTGCCTTTGTGTCTCTTCCCACTCTTTTCAAGGACTAGCTGTCATTTTGGGCTGAAATTCATATCACTTAGCTTCAGTGCCTGGATTGCAGAAGCTAACACCTGAGCAGTTATCCAAGGCTCTCTTCTTAATCAACAGAGAAACACTGGCACCTGGAGCAGGTGATTCACTGCACATGTGTGCATTAGGATGAGGTGAACCATGCCCTAAAAGCTCTTGCTACTCTTCTTAACCACAGCAGGATCAGTGTCAGAAGCACAGACTAAGTTGCCTGTGATTCACTTTTAAACAGGTTTGCAGTGTAAATCCAGCCCCACTTCAGGTTTCTAAGGTATTACAGTTGGACAGTCAATGTGTAAAATTAAAATGAGGATGTTTCCAGGATTTTCTTGATTCTTCACTCTAGCCAATAAACTAAGGCATTTAAGGCAATATCTGCCTTTAAGCATTGCCTTTGCAATCTTTAAAATATGCTAATGACTTCTATGAATTTTCCTCCCAGAACTGTTTTTAATTTCTATTGAATCATCCTGATCTTACATTTTCTGGACTTGGAAATACTACTAATGAATAGAGAAACTGTTGATCTGAAATAAATATTTCAAAACATTTGACAACTGCACAGCAAATTAATCTGAGAGTTCTTTACAGAGAGAGTGGTGAGGTGCTGGAACAGGCTGCCCAGAGAGGTTGTGGATGCCCCGTCCCTGCAGGTGTTCAAGGCCAGGTTGGATGGGGCCCTGGGCAGCCTGGTCTAGTATTAAGTGGGGAGGTTGGTGGCCCTGCATGTGGCAGGGGGTTGAAGATTCACGATCCTTGAGGTCCCTTCCAACCTGGGCCATTCTGTGATTCTGTGAGTCTTCCAACAGAAGTGAGAGTACAAAGAAATAAATTCTGAAATGTTTAATTCTTTGCACTCACATATTAACTGAAGGTAACAAAACAGGAGTGAAGATAATTTAAATCTCTTGGTGGATGAAATGTTGTTAAAAGAAAATAACCCTCATAATACTCAGATATGAATGAGAGCCTATAATGGAGAAAGAGGAAAAGGAAGAGAAGACCTTTTTTGCTATCTAATTCCATAATGTGGGCAATGAAATGTCTGAGAAATTGTCAGGGATAGAATTTGTCAGGCTGATCTATCAGCCACAAAATCTGCAATTCTACATGGAAACAGAGAGGCAAACATACATTTCTCTTACCTTTGGCCTATGGCTTTCTCTGCAGATTAGATTATTTCAGTAGCTGCAGACAAAAAAATGATCTGTCTGGTATTATAGCTGAACATTTAAGATTACTGGTGAGGAGATTCAGTTAAAGCAGCTGTTAAAATATGCCTCAAGAAAGGTAGTGTAAGTCATACATATATTTAAGCAGCATCATCCAAGTAGTTATGTTGAAATATCATTTGGGAATTCATAATGTAGGTAGATTGTTCCAAAACTAATGCCTCTTATTCAGTTCTATGGAAATGACAATAGATACGAACAGCACATTAGCACCATGTGATGGAACAGCTACAATACACTATCTGTCTTTCAACATAGTCACCACCAATAGCTATTCATTTTCACCAGTGATGATCAAGAGCCTGCATACTGCACTAGTAAAAATCTGCACCAGTTTAGCAATTAGCAAGGAAAGTTAGCAATTAGCAGGAAAGTTCAACCTCTACTGTCATATCACTGTCTGCCTCTGACACTGTGGGCCAATAGAATAAAAATAAAAGGTGTTATTTTTGCATCAGCTTTTGTAGTTCATACTAAAAATGTGCACAATCACTTTTATTAACAATTCCCTCTTGACTAATTGGAAGGAGAATCCCTGGGTGACCTTAGTTTTGGTTTTCAACCCTAACTCAAATTTGGATAGTAATGTTAGAACCTATGAAACCTATGAAACCTAATGAAATTAATATAAATTCACAATGTAGTGATTGCCTTTGAAAAATTAGACAACGGACTTTTATCTTGCATAGACTGATAGAGAATAATGAGGCACCAGATATTCCCAGTCCCTTTATACTGACACAGTCAAGGAAAGAAATGCTAACCATTTTGTTATTCTTGTAAAACATTTGAACTCCATCTCTCCACGTTACTGTAGAGTTGGCAGAAATTGCCAACTCTAAATCAAAAAACTCCATCCCTATTCTTGCATCTGCACTAAGAAATCACACCCAGATGAAAAAATTTATGCAAAAATAGTCTGCAGTTAAAATCATAGGAAAAATTAAGTGCTGCTCATTTACTTTAGTGAGTGACGTACTACTGAGTGATGCCAATTTACACTTCTGGAGCATGTCATTTATGCTTTGTTTTTTCATTTAAATGATTCAGAACAGAATATTATCTAATTCTCAGGGGTTTTATTTTGTTTGTTTTTGGGTTTTTTTGGTCATAGACAGAATGGTAAAAAACCCAGATTTCTGACCACACTTGGGCAGAAATGTATTTACTTTGACTCAGTATCCTGCAGTACACACAGAAAGTGGTGGAAGCCATATGAGTAACAATCAATACATTATATAGCTGGCCTGCACAGTTAAGAATTCAACTGAAGGATCACAATCATCCTGCTGTCTTAAGCTGTAATCATACTGCAGCCTAGATAAATGGTCTCACAAGGCTGGCATCAGCTGAAAGCCAAAAGAGATGGCAACATCTGTATTGTTGGAATTTACTACATTTTCTAATTGAACTATGGAATAACTGGCTGATGTTCAGTACGTATCTGAAAGTACACAGCCTCAAAATGTGAAAGAATTTTTAATTTTCACTTTTCTTAACAATGAATAGATGATGGAGTGGTACAACAAAGAAGTTGGCATAGAGAATAAGTTTGTCTATAATATTTTTAATATACTGTGCTTTACAACTGCAGGCTCACATTGAAGCAAAAGAAAAACTGCATTGTATCAATTCTAACTACCACAAAGTTGAGTATGTATTTCAAATTTTGCAGAATGCTCCAATAAATACAGTACGGGTGCATGCTACTTTTGTACTTTCCCACTTTCACTGCAGATGTGTTAAAATAATGTAACCTTGCTTCATTTTATCCTTTTGTTACAGTAAGGCCTAGGCATCTCAGATAAAGTGAGACATTCCTCGTTGAATACCATCCAAACCCTGAACATAATTTGCCCAGAGACCCAGCCATTGTACAGATATCATTAAAATTACCAAATATATTGCATGTAGTTAATTGTTACAGAAGCTGACAGTTGCTAAAATAAGTGTTAATCCTGGTAGATGTTAAAAGCAAAATCATTAAAAGGAGTTGATTATTTGATCAACTCTAATTACATCTGATGATTAATTTAGAGGAAGGTAGTCATACAATAATTCTTTCTGACAAATTATTGTAACTTAAGTAGATGCTCTTTTAAGAAGAATGGATCTTGACCACCGTGGCAAGGGATGAAAATAACAGAGCAAAATTTAATTAGGAAAAACATTTTTTAGAAGAAAAGATTAGAAATTTTTTAGAAAAAAAATTAATAGGAAAAATAATGAAATTAAAAACAGACCTAAGAAAATTGTAAAGCCATGCTATTTTTTCATGGTTATACTTATTTGTTTAATCTTGTATATTCTATTCTAAGTACCATTCTATTGCAAGTGCACGTAAGTGCCTGCTTTGTTGGTTTGTTTGAATCACAGAATAATAAAATGGCTTAGGTAGGAGGGGACTTCAAAGATCACTGAGTTCCACTCCCCTGCCATTGACACAGTTGCCATTCACTAGACCAGATTTTCCAGAGCCCCATCCAACTTTGCCTTGCATGCCCTCAGAGCATCTACAGCTTCTCTGGACAACTGCTGCAGAGCCTCATCACTTCTGAGTAAAGAATTTCTCATTTTTGTGGCTCTGGGCAGCCTGATTTGCTGGTTGTGATCCTGCGCATAGAAGGGGGGTTGAAACTAAATGATCACTATGGTCCTTTTCAACCCAGGCCATTCTATGATTCTTTTAAATCTCGATCTCCCCTCTTTTAGTTTAAACTGTTCCCCTTTGTCCTGTAACTACTTATGTTACTTGAAAAGTTTCTCCCTATCTTTATAGAAGCCCCCTTTATATAGTGACAGGCCACAATGATGTCACTCTGATGTCTTCTCCAGGCTGAGCATCCTTAGATCCTTCAGACTTTTTCTGTAGCAGAGTTGCTCCAGACCTCTGATCATTCTTGTGGCCTCCTCTGGGCCTGTTTCTCGTCCTGCAGACCCCAGACCAGGACACAGTACTCCAGGTGGGACCTCATGAGGGCAGAGCAGAGAGGACTGGTCATGCTTCTTTTGATTCATCACAGGATGCATTTGGCCTTTCTGAGCTACAAGTGCATGTTACTGGTTTGTGTTGAGCTCTTCTCCACAGGACTGCCCTCATGGAGTCCTTCTTCCAGTTTGTACATTTATATGGGATTGCTCTGACCCAAGTACACCTTTCACCTGAGCTTGTTGAACCTCAGTTCATTCACATGAGCCTAGTTTTTGGATTTTTCCAGGTCTCTCTGGATGACATCCCTTCATTCTGTTGTGTCAACAATTTACCACTCAGTATCATCAGCAAACTTGCTGAGGTGCACTCGATCCCATTGCCTTTGTTACTGATAAAGTTCCATAATGGACTCTTGGGAGACACCACTCGTCATTGTTCTCTGTTTGGACATAGAGCTATTGACCACAAACTTTTGGCAGTGTCCCTCCATCCTTATCCACTGAACAGTCTTTTGTTCAGTACCATCTCTCTCCAATTTAGAGGTGAGGAATTTGTGTGGGGTCATATCTAGGTCTTTGAACAAAGAAAGGTAGATGACATCAACTGTACTTCTTTTGTCCACCAATGCCATTACTCCATCACAGAAGGCCACCAAACTGGTCAGGTATGATCTGCCTTTGGCAAAGCTGTCTCAGAATAACTCCTTGTCTTGCTTTTGCCTTCTCATAGCTTCCAGGAGGATCTGCTCTGTGATTTTCCCAGGCACAGATGTGAGTCCCATTGATCTGTAGTTCCCCAAGACTTTTTCACTATTCTTAATGAGCGTGACATTTCCCTTTTTCAGTCTGCAGGGACTTCAACTGACAGACATGGCTTTTTCAATACGATGGAGAGTGGTTTCACAGAATCACAGTCACAGAATTGTAGGGGTTGGAAGGGACCTCCAGAGATCATCGAGTCCAACCCCCCTGCCAAAGCAGGTTCCCTACAGCAGGTCGCACAGGTAGGCATCCAGGCAGGTCTTGAACATCTCCAGAGAAGGAGACTCCACAACCTCCCTGGGCAGCCTGCTCCAGTGGTTTGGCAACCACATCAGCAGTTCCTTCAGGACACTGGGATGCGTGTCATTGGGCCCCACAGGCTTGTATGTGTTCAGCTAATATGAAAGAGCATTCACACTTTTCTTCTGTTTTACTGTATTTTCTATCAGGTAGATTTACACACAGAAAAGTTGACCACAGAGGGCAGTTCAGTGTGTGATTTTTTTTCCTTTCTGAGGCACCTCTTTCCTCTCCTAATTCTGTGTACAGTTAGTTTTCTCTTGCAAGTGAGATTCTTCTCCAGAGAGAGTTACCAATCTCTTTGGTATTCAGGTACTAGAAACCCCCCATGGATACAGGTATTAGTAATAACATTAATCCCATTTTAGGTCCTGTGCTATTTCATGGCTGGGGAAAATCTGTTCATAATTACTAGCAATATTACTATTAATACTTATCATAACCTATTAGCAATAAGAATGTTGCTATATTTTTGTTGCTCATAATATTTTTGTTATTGAAATCTATGGTGGTTCATTAACAAGAGATGTGTCGTTTCCTTAAATCAGTGGGAGGAAGAGATGGAAGACAGGACAATTTGTATTCTTTGGAAAGGGCACAAAAAAAACCAACCAAACAAACAAAAACCCACAAAAAAAAGCATATTATTGTCTGTGCTACTGCATTTCTTTGCAACACCATTTCTGCTCTCACTCCTTGTCATTTCTTCCAACAATTCCTACTTCCTCTTGTAACACAAAGTTGAAAGGCACAGTACCTAAATGATCACGATCACAGTAAATTCTTCTTTCTAAGAGAAGGAGGGAGCAGCAGAGGTATAGTCTATAAAGACCAATCAGCTGAGATTAGAAAGCACTCTTTAGTGTGCTTCAGCTCAGGAATATTTTGGGGACACAGTGCTGCAACAGCCCTTCAGCAGTACATATGCCAGAAGAAAAGGCATATGCTTGCAACCCAACTCCTGCAGTTCAAACGTGCAATTTGTTCAAAATCTAAGATTCACTTCTGAAAAAAACAAAGTGCAAATAAGAAATAGGTCTTTGCCTCAGTTTTAATCATTCTATTGTAATTCTTAATGACAAATTCTATTTCACAAAGGGAAGAGACAACTTAGTGATGTTAAAATGACAATGGATTTACAATTTTCAATTAAAAAGAAGGGTTTGAGTCAGAAAATTTTTCAGAATGGACCCTTCCCTTTCTCCCTTTTGTTGGTTTAGCTAAATGGCAGTTTTGGAAGTGGAGAAAGGCATGGCAATAGCTGTGGGGTTATCTTTTGAGTCTGGAGACTTCTGAATTTGTTGATTTTCTTAATAGATGTTGTTGCCTACATCTGCTGATGCTTGTAGGACAAATATACACAAGTGATTTATGCTGCGGAACAGAGGTGGACATATGAGAATGTTTGCTTGGATTCTAAGTGTTATGGTTTGATTTCATTTTGATTTTTGTTTATTTCATTTTTATTCAGTAGGAAAGAAAAAAAGAAAAACAACAGCAACAACAAAACCACAAAACATCTATGACACTGCCTGCTTGCTTTACTGATGAACAGAATAAATCAGAATGCATAAATAAAAAAACTTAAATAATCATTTTTGTTGGGTTAACAAGGAAAAGAAAAAGGAACATATAAGACATGCAACTGTATAACTTTTAGCATATTTAATATCTTAATTAAAGGCCTCAAGTTGCGTTGGGAGAGGTTCAGCTTAGTTATTAGGAAGAATTTCTTCTCCAAAAGGGTGGTGAGACATTGGAACAGGCTGCCCTGGGAGGTAGTTGAGTCACCTGGAGGTGCTCAAGAAGTGTTTAGATGTTGTACTAAAACTGACATGGTTTAGTGGGGAAATATTGGTGGTTGGTAGATGGTTGTACTGGATGATCCTGGAGATCTTTTCCAACCTTGGTGATTCTAAGATTCTAACAGTCATTTTTGTGAAGGGTTCCTACAGTTTTATCAAAAGAGTTACTGATATAGTATGACCTGGGGAGAGAGGTATATAATAGACATGTATTAAAGAATGAGTGTGACAGAGGAATCTAGAAGGACTTTCTTGCAGTACAAGAATAAGTCAGGCTCTCCATTCAAAATGAGAATTTCCTCACAGATGAAATAATAGACCTAAGGAACTTAGGTTGGAGGAGATCGCAGCTCACTGAAATTAATAAGGGATCAAAGAGAATATTAAGTAAGTTTCTGAAAGAGAAATACACACTATAGATATATGTCTGTACATAGCTTAGATATACCATGCTTATAAGCAAAGTTAAATTGTGTTGATATATATTTGCTATCATCGTTAGGTGAATATGGAGAACCTGTAAAGGGAATGATGGAACACTATGGATGGAACAGCTAATGCAAAGATAGAGTTATACATACATATCAATAGCACTGAAATGAATTACATGTTATGTTGTGATCATAAGTGCTGGTGATCACTGGATGACCTAAAGAAAGTCTTCTGTCCTCTTCTGCTACTAGTGAATTACGTACTAGAAACTGTGGTCCCTGCAGCCTTGCTGAACTCTCTTCAGTCCTGAAGCTTTAACATTTTCCTTGTCTGGCAGAACAGGTTAATGAGAAGATTCTCTTATGTAAAAAGAGGGCCTGAGGGTGAGAGAAAAGAAGTTGGTGCTATTATTGAATGTAATTCTTGGGTTCCAAACTGCCTGTAAATTTATATTAATGCTTTTAGCAATTTTTGAAGTTAAATCTGTGAACTCATCTCAAAAAAAAAAAAACCACACCAAAAACCCAAATCAGTTACTCATGAGTTTAATGTTCCATTTGCCTGGCATAATCATCTAGCACCTACATGCAGATCAATGTAAAATGCCACTGAGAATCACTTCTGTTTGAGTGATGCAGATAATTAGCAATGATTACAATGAATCTGAAATTTCATAAAATTACAGTAAAGACAGCTACATTTACAGAATTTGAATTGAATGACAACAAACTTTATAAATGACATTTCAGTTGATAACAAGGGAGCATTCCAATGGCATATCTTGGGGACTTACCAGAAGAATACAAATTTTGTGCCCGTTATTTTCTTGAGCACTAATGTCAGCCTGTTTTTAGCTTAAAGAATTATAGCCCCTCACAGAACACAACATAATGAAAAATTTTTGGAGAAGTCTGAAGTAGCTCTTAAAAATGCCAGCATGACCTCTACAATGCAATAAAATCCTCAAAATAGAACAGTTCTCCACCACTACTGGAGAAAAATTCTCCTCATTTCCACTCTTCTAAAGTGATAAGATGGAATAGAGAGGGGCTTGGGATATTATGGTTACAAAGAACTCTTTGTAACAGCTAATATTCTGTAATAATAGAGGGAGAAGAAAAGCTTTCTTGTTTCTTGCCTCTTAGCAGTACATTTTCAGTTCAGTGGGTTTTAATTTGATCTGAACTATGCATTCTCTTGGTGTGGTACAAAAATGTTATTCTAAGAAAGCACCTTCTCTCAGATGGGTTGCCCACCACAGAGTGCATCTGAGTACAAAAATAAAAAGTACACATCTCCTTCTGACTTAAAATCCAGAAGAAAACAAAAATCATCAGACAGCTATTTTATTACCTTTTTTGGTTCAAATATTTTAGCATAGCTACTTCATCTGATAAAATCAGGCAGGGCAGAATGGTACTAAAAACAACCATGTGACAAGAAAGCAAAGATTAGGAGAAGTTGCTACAGCTTGTCTTGGGCGAATAACACTGCAAGAACATTTTTCAAGATAAAATATGAAGGAAGCCATGAGATACTTAGGGCTGAGAACTTGCTTATTTAGGGTATTGGGTGGAAACCTTGTGTTAATGGATCAAAGTCTTGCAAGAGGAAAGAGAAGTCTTACTTGAACTTCCTTACTGGCTCAAAGACTTTATATTTCCCCCACTGCAGTGTCAGCCTGAATGTTCTAACAGCTCACAGACATACTACTCGATCACTCAAAACCAAAAACACAATTTGAAGTAATCAGATGCATTTGAACCAATAGGAAGACAATCCACTTTGTTATAGTTAGCCCTGGATTTTGTTCTGCTAAGTGAAGCACAACACAACCTTGCATAACGCAGGGTGGGTGTCATATCCAGGTGCAGCGTTTCTGAGTTAACCCCTGAGCTGATTTCTGAGGCTGGTCTTCCTGAGTGTGCATGTTGTGGGACCTTTTTTAGGGTGAACTCCAAGCTCATTATATTGTAAAATCCAGAAGTGTCTGTAGGAGCATTTCACTTTGGCAGCTCTTCCCTGTGAACAGCATAGACCACACCACTCCAGATTTGCCACTGTTTGTCCCTACAAAGTCTTCCATCCTTTTCCAGCTGCTTCATACAACCTCTGTGTGCTCATTTATGTGATCCTACTGCCTTTCTCACCAAATGTGATTATGCTCCCCTCCACAAGAAAGCTTCCATTTTTCAGACTATTGCAGAAACCTGAGGAATATACAATCTACACTGGAGTCAGAGATGAAGTAGGTAGTATAGGAACCTACTGTTTTCAGTTGAGAATTTTCAGCATTACTCTTCGGTGTATTAATTTTGAAAGGTAATATTTTCTAGTGATTATATGCTATAATATGCTTCTGCATATTACTATAGAACCTGAGTTAAACATCTGATTCTCCAGAATATTATATGACAAATTCTATAAGAGAAAGGAACATGTAGGCACACTCTATTCCATTCATACTCCCCCTATATTTGGGATAAGTAATTAGATTAAAATCCAGCAAAATCAAACAAAAGAGTTCGTATCACTCTGAATGAAAGAAGTACCTTTCCAGCACTTCTCAACCCCGCTGCATCTATTTGTGCACTTTCAGATGGTTTTCTGTGAATCTCAGGAATGAGACAATATATTTTTATTAGACCACTGATTTTTTGTTTTAGGTTTTTTTTTTTTTTAGCTATTGATATAACCTTGGAATATTTGAAGCCTCTGAATCAGATCAAGTGAAATCACAAAAGCTGCTGGAAGAAACTACAGTAAAAAAGCATTTTTCTAGAAAGCTTAATTGCATTTTATTGGGTTAATCAGTTCGCAATTTGTATAAAAATTTTGGCTGAAGTCAACACCAACATTTTTAGATAGAGAAGGATGTTTTTCAGATTTAAATTTATTTTAAAATGCTTAAAGTTCTATTTTAATGTTTTCAGTTGTAATGTAATTCCAAAGCAATATGATCCAATTTCAAATTTATCAAATTTCCCCACTTTCATTTAGCTAAAATTAATAGCTAGTTTCATCAACATTTCTGTGATTTCACTTACGTGCACTTTATTTAGCTGATAGTTTTTGCTCCAGATGGGAACTAAGTTAATTAAAATATTCATCAGTTCTTCACCAAAAATAATTTATATCCATTAGAAAAAACCTTATTAGCAGTTAAATGCAGTGGCATCCTTTATAAATATTTCAAACTCCCATAATTTGGAACTCTAATGTGGAGAAATGCAGTCTTTACTAGTTAGCAAACTCGTTAGTAATGACTAACTAGTTAGTATTAATACTAGTTAGTATTTTTATTCAAATTTTTGTTCAGTTCCAGCTACTTTGCATCTGGTACAACATAACTCTTCAGTGAGCCACTGCCTTGCAGAGCTTGGCATCTAAGGGCTGCAGCACCTCCCCTATGAAGACAGGCTGAGGGAGCTGGGCTTGTTCAGCCTGGAGAAAAGAAAGCTGTGGAGTGACTTCATTACAGCCTTTCAGTACCTAAAGGGAGCCTACAGAGAGGGGGAATCAACTCTTTGAAAGGGCAGATAACTGCAGGACAAGGGGAAATGGTTTTACGTTGAGGGAGGGAAGATTTAGGTTGGATGTCAGGGGGAAGTTCTTTACTATGAGTGGTGAGGCACTGGAACAGGCTGCCCAGAGAGGCTGTGGATGCCCCGTCCATCCCTGGATGTGTTCAAGGCCAGATTGGATGGGGCCCTGCTCAGCCTGGTCTAGTATTAAATGGGGAAGTTGGTGGCCTTGCCTGTGGCAGGGGGTTGGAGATTCATGATCCTTGAGGTCCCTTCCCACCTGTGCCATTCTGTGATTCTCTGATAATCACTGTCCATTATCAATAACAAACAGATGAAAGGGAAGAAAGAGAAATTTTATCTGAATGTTTATTAAGAAACTATCATTGTTTAAGTAAGGTAAATTATACATTAAAATACAGTTTTATTTCTAAGAAACCTGCACAGCAGCAGCAGTATTCCCAGTCATCTCACTGTCATCTATCTGGATTGTATAGTCCCATTAAATGTTTATATAGTCCTACTACAGTGAAACTGGTGAGCAGACTGAAAGCTGTAACTACAATTTTAGATATGCTATATGACTGTTATCTTCTAGTTTTAATACAACTCATACTAAACTAAGTTGTGCAACTAAACTGTAAAATTTAAAATATATATTATAAATCATAGCTTTTAAGTCATGAAATTGATTTTCTTGAGAGACTGCCTGTTGGGTTCAAAGAGAAGGAAAGAGCAAAACCTTAAGGACCACTTGCATATATATTTTCTACAGATGAAAACTGTCAACTAATCCCAGAAAAAAATATACATATTACGAAAGAGAACATAATACAGCAGTCTTTAAGGCTTTGCCATTAATGGCAAGGTCAGATGTGGTACTTTTTGCTCCATTGATTCAGCAATTCATGACCCAAGTGAGGTCATTGCTTATGCACAGAGCACAGTTAAATCAAGGTTAGACAAGCTGGACTCCTTAGCACAAGATAGTATGCCAGCAGATTACATAGTACGAGGAAATGTGCATTTGAATCATACTTGATGAGGATTATTTACTCATTTTCTTGACTGAAGAAAAAAGATCACTAATGTTAATTCTGCTTATAGAAAACATGTTAAAAACTAAATGTTTGCCTGAGATCTAAGAGTGATTTGACGTGAGTCCCCTTTATACAATAAACAAGAAAACAGACAAAAATTGCTTTGTTCAGTGTTTTAAGTCTTGTTTACACTCTTTCAAGATCTATATAACAAGTTCTATATAACAAGTAAGTTGGAGTAACTTCACATGCAATGTAAATATAAACATATTTTCTAATCAGAATCCAATATAAAATTTAAAGGTGCTTTTTGCACACTGAAGAGTACCCATCTTAATCATTCAATCAGCACATGACATACAGTCCTTCACATATATGCTGAAATAAACACAAGGCCATAGCAAAAATATGACATTCAAAGACTGGAGTAAAATAATATCATCTGATGTCAGAAAATTATTTATCCATGGTGTGTCTTCCCCTAACCAAAATCAAGCTGATTACAATTCAAGGCTGATATTTCACTGAGTAAAATAATTAATTGGAAGCCTTCCTCTTGAATTATGTACTAAATGCTATCAAAGTGTTTAAGTTCCCAGAAGACTACTAAAGCACAAGGTCCACAGATCAAAGGCACAGTATTCAAACAATGCATGTAGTTTCTTCCAAATATATAAAGGTTTCTTGGTTTGTAAAAAGGCATCATGGAAAAAGCGAGTTTTGAGAAGTGATCTGGAAAAAAAGTGACCTGATTAAGTACACAGGTGGAAGAGGTCATATGGAGGATGTTAAGAGGTTAGAACTGTGGCCAGATTTGGAGAGGGTTGGACAATGCACATTGCTTGCTATTAGAAACTCAAGGCTAAATCCTAAGTGCAAACTTTCCTCACTTCAAGAAGCGAATAGATTACATTAGTTTGCATGAAAAACAAACCCATCCAGTGCATTTTACGTGATTACGAGGAATGGTTTTAAACTGAGACAGGTTAGATATTAGGAGGAAGTTTTTCACACAGTTCACACAGCACGGTTAGTTTTACCTTACTGATGATGTGTTGTTGCGCTAGTAATCCTGCTCAGTACGAGAGGAACCGCAGGTTCAGACATTTGGTGTATGTGTTTTTTTTTTTTAGGAGCTATTGGGAATAGGTGAACGGTTGGACTGGGTGATCTTTTAGGTCTTTTCCAACCTTGGTGATTCTATGATTCTATGATTCTACAGAGGGTGGTGACACACTGGAACAGGTTGCCCAAGGAGGCTGTGGATGCCCCATCCCTGAAGGCATTCAAGGCCAGGCTGGATGTGGCTCTGGGCAGCCTGGTCTGGTGGTTGGTGACCCTGCACATAGCAGGGGGTTGAAACTCGATGATCACTGTGGTCCTTTTCAGCCCAGGCCATTCTGTGATTCTATGATTCTATGAATGTTCATGCATATTTTTTACTATTCACTACACTTGTAGTCACTGATCTAACTATGCAGAGATGATACAAAGATGGCACAGTCTAGCAGCATAATTTATATCTACTCAAGCATATTGCACTCGGGTCCCTGAGACCTCACTCAGCATCTCTGGAACACGGTAATTGCCTCAGATCAAATGACTTGATCATCTAGTCCAGAATCCTCTGTGCAGCAATATCTCCAGATGTTCAAGAGTAAAATAGAAATTCTTTCCAAAATAGGTAGAGCTGAGCTTGCAAATGCACTTCTGTTAGAGAACAGACCATGATCTGAGCAAGGTAAATTGCGTTCTATCTTTTCAACCTACTTTTATACAGACTTATCTGTTGTGCTACTTGAGCACTTGAACATGTTTTACTGTCTGCTTTTGGTAATATTCTGGAGCAGTATAAAGCAAACATTAGTCTTAGACTAATTAGTCTTAGACTAATGTTTGCTTTATACTCCTGTGTGAAGATTTTTTAGATTTCTCATTCCCAGTTCTGTACAGAAGTCCAGACTGCCAATTATTTTTGATTTATTAAAATGCTGATTGAGAGGAGTGCTCAAAGACTGGATACCAAATATTGGAGGGTTCCAAAGTATGTTGGTGGGAAAGAACAAATTCTGAATGCAAATTCCACCACAAGAATGAAGTACTTTGTGCTTTCTTTACAGAGAGAGTGGTGAGGTGCTGGAACAGGCTGCTCAGAGAGGTTGTGGATGCCCTGTCCCTGGAAGTGTTCAAGGCCAGATTGGATGGGGCCCTGGGCAGCCTGGTCTAGTATTAAATGTGGAGGTTGGTGGCCCTGCCTGTGGTGGGGGGGACTGGAGATTCATGACCCTTCCAACCTGGGCCATTCTGTGATTCTGTGATTCTGTGTGAACTTACTTGTATAGAATGTGAGAAAGTTAACATCCTAGCACCTTGTTTTCTCAGAAGCATGACAAAATTTACATACAGAGAACAATGGCTGTTAAGTTAAGGTGAACGCATCTCAAAAATCCATTTTAAAGAGGCTGGTATGACTTAATTAAACAACTAAATATTACTAAATTAAGCTGATGTCCATCCCCACCCCCCCCCCCCAACCTCCCTCCCCCCCCAAAAAAAAAAGAAAAAAAAAGATAAAGGACTGTCCTCCTTTATCATAGAATCATAGAATCATTTATGTTGGAAAAGACCTTTAATATCATTAAATCCAACTGTTAACCTAGCACTGACAAGTCTACCAGTAAACCATGACCCTATGCATCACATGCATATATCTTTTAAGTACCAGGGTTGGTGAGTCGACTACTTCCCTGCACAGCTTTTTCCAGTGCTTCATAACACTCTCTATAAAGAATATTTTCCTAATATCCAACATAAACCTCTCTTGGTGCAACTTGAGGCCATTTCCTCTTGCCCTGTCATTTGTTGCTGAGAATAGAGAGAATAGACTGGCTCCCACTTAGCTACAACCTCCTGTCAGATAGTTGTAGAGAGCAATAAGGTCTATGAGCTTTTTTTTCTCTAAACTAAATGACCCAGTTCTCTCAGCTGTTCCTCTCCTCACTTGCTCTTCAACCATTGCTCTTCTCTGGATATACTCCAGCATCTCAATGCCTTTCTTGTAGTGAGGGGCACAAAACTGAACTCATTACTCAAGCTGCAGTCCCATCAATCTCACGTAAAAGGGAACGATCACCTCCTTAGTCCTCCTCACCACCATTTTTGATGCAATCCAGAATACCATCATCCTTCTGGACACACTGCTGGCTTCTGTTCAGCCAGCTGTCAACCAACACTCCCAGGTTTTTTTCTGCTGGGCAACTTCCTTTGTTGTACAGGGTTGTTGTGACCCAACTGCAGAACCTGGCATTTAACCTTGTTGAATCCATATAGTTGGCCTCGTTTCATCAATTCAGTCTATCCAGGTCCTTCTGCAGAGCCTTCCTACCCTCAATCAGATCAATGCTCTCACCCAAAATGGTGTCATCTGCAAGTCATCTGCTATTACACTTACTGTAGGGCAGCACAAATTAAACAGCAGCATGAATGTGGAACACTCAAAACTTTAAAACAATAGAGAAAAAAATGTAATCTGAATTCCTTCTAACATTCTAATTTTAGTGTAATGATAGAAAAAAAAAAACAAAAAAACAAAACCAAACCAAGAATCACTGATTTCAGTGTCACTCTGTTTGCTTACATCTGAAGAAAGTTTCCCTACCTTGCTGGCTGAAGACTCCAACTGCTCTGCTATTTTACAGATAATAAACAGTAAGTCAGAATGTAGGCATATAAATGTTACTGTCCAGTGAAACTGTAAACAAAACACAATCAGTCATGGAGTAAGATTACATTTTGGCACTTTTCATAGACGTTAATTAAGTGTTAATAATATCAGACAACTCAAAGCACCTTTCACCCCAAATCCTTACAATTTATGAATACATATTTCTCCCAACAGCAGTTTGCCTTTGGTTGGTATTTTTTGCATTCTGGAAAGACCAAACAAAAATGATGTAACTATTCCTAGTTCACAAAAATATTCAATACATAAGTTAGTTATGCATGTATAGATTCAAACAGATCCCCCATCTGTTTTTGACAATTAAGCAAGTGAGGAGTATCCTGTTGTTTTTAAAATTTTCACGCCGTCTACTGTTGAATGAGGAAATACAAGTTTATGAAATGCTGGTGTTTTATGATCTGTTGTTTCAGAGCAAGAACAAGTTAGCAAACACTATTCTTAAAGCCATGCTGACATTTTCAGTGTTGTTAGTGCATAAACAAGCCCTCAAATGAAACCAGCTTGGCCAATGCTTCACATAACTCCCTGCGAAGTGGAAAAAGACTTAAATGACAGAGACCAAATGACTTATTCCGACTTCTAAGGAGATATAAGAGTACTACTGTTCAGAGAGACGGATTCAGAGTAGAGTTTGGATTTCATCTTTACTCCGGATAATGTTTTGGAATTTCCCCATTCTTTGGGGAAAAAAAAAAAAAAAAAAAAGAGGGCATAAGCAGGTGAGAAGGTACCTGGATAAAACTGAATGATGAAAGAAATAGTTTGTATTTATTGTGTCACCAAGGTATACCAATCTGTGAACATGGAGTATATAGAAAGGAAGGAAAAACTACTCCGAATAGGATGTGTTTTTGTAAAAATCAATTTGATTTCTCTACATGTTGGTGTACATGTATGGTGTGTGTATGTATGGCATGTTGGTCACTTGTATGGTGACAGGTGCCAATTTGCCTCCATTCTTGGAGAGTGTCACAAGCCAGGCCATTCTTCACAGAATCAAAATCATGGAATGGATGAGGTTGGAATGGATCTCTGGATCCATCACCTCCAATCCCCACTCCAGCAGGGATGCCCAGAGCAAGGTGCCCAGGGCTGCATCCAGGCAATTCTGTGCTTTGAGGAAACTCCGCAGGCTCTCTGTGCAACCTGTGCTGCTGCTCCTACACCCACCTACTCAGATACCTACACCCACCTGATCAGAATACTTGTCACAGATAATTATTACTATCTGCAAAATTGCACTAAATCCAAAAACAATTAGGAACAGCTGCTAATTACTGCCTGCAAAGGTAGGGAAAGCACCAGCCTGGAGATCAACTAAAAGAGAAAAAAGGGAATTAAAAAAACATTCCCTCCTTGAGAAGGAGAGATGTGGGGCAAAAATTACAGCAGATACAGATTTGTCTATAGTAGAAGATTTCTATCTTCAAAAGATAGTACCATAAGCAGCAGCAGATCATGATTTGTGTTCTCAGCTGTGCTGGCATTTGTGATACGCTTCCCTATAAAATCCGTATCAACTTTGGAGGATGATAGAGGAGAAAGCAACTTGCAGATCTCTTTTGTTTCTGGTTTTTTTTTTCCTAAAAAATTCAGACCCTTTTTCACATTTTACAAAGCACTTCTAATATCTTATTATGGAAGCCTCTATGTAAAAGTGCTAATTGTTAGCAGTCTTTAAGAGGACAACATTCTGCTGGAGAAGCCAATTAGCATGGAAAAATCTTCTAAGGTCACAGGAAGGATGAACAGTAAAATAAAGCACGAGTGAGAGTAAATGAAATACAGTTGTTTGTTTGTAAGAGATGGCATAGAGCTTTATCATCTAAATACAACATGCAAATGTTCAGCAGATGAACTGTGTGATGTAAGAAAGAAAGTAATATGAGGAAGCCTTTCTAAATTTCAAAGTATCTGAAGGCAAATATGCCTAAAATGAGGTCTAGTCTGGTGTAAGCAGAAGCAGTTTGGTCTTTCTCAGGATCAGACACAGGACTCAGGTCAACTTTCCAAAAGAAAGCAAGTACGTGACACCTCAACAGCTCAAATTCAGATAGGCACACAACTTATAAACAAATCTAAAAAAAAAAGGCATAATCAATTAAATGAAGAGGGAATTATGGAGATGCTTGAATGAGAATGTTCACAAAATGAGGATGTTGCATGGTAGTAAGTGATGGTGGAGTCTGTTGGTGAGCTGAATGTGTTTGTATGTGTTTGGGCTATTAATACACTTTTTGAGACTCTTTCAGATAGAATTACTACATAAATGAGGAATATACTCTGGTGCTACAAAATATGTATTTTTTCAAATTGGTTTGAGCTGAGTATCAGAGTGATACTGATGTTCCGGCATACAAAGATGAAGGCACGACCTGGTTAACAGCAGTCGTATTGTTTTGCTTCACTCTGTTTCACAAAATGGAGTGAAAATATAAGTGACCTGGACCGATGGGTGCAAAGATTGTAAAATGGGGATAGGTGATTTGATTTCTATCTGTGCAATGCTCCATTAAGAAAACAGAATACTTCATTGTACGTGTATGACCTACCTCATTTCCAAAACACTTAACATTGCTCTTACTCACAAATATGTACCTTGCAAATATTTATAACTTCATTTCCCACTTAGCTGTCTTATTCAATCTCTCTGTTAATGTTATCAGATCCAAAGAGTTTGGTGGACTATGTTATCATCCAGAAAAGAATGAAAACACACTTTAACACAACAGCTGAAAACATCCTGCATCTTTTAACCTGTGCTGCCCTTCACACGTTTTAGTGATTGAAGGTCCCTCAAAAAATTCCAGTCTCCAAAATCAGAAAATATGTCATGCCGAGCTCTTCAGCCAGTAAGCTGAATCATATCTAGATGTTTGTTTCCCCTCATGTATAATTAAGGCAAAGGCATATCACTTTTCTGATTGGTAAAAATGAATGAGGGCATCTGCCCATACTCTTGAATATGCATTCATACTATGCTGTGTGATTACAGTTTATGTAGGTGGATTCTAACTAGCAAAATCTACCCAGCTTGTTGCCAGTAATATTGAAGACAAGACAGCAAAGGCTGCCAAGAAAGCCAGGGATAGGGACAAGCATCTGCTGAGCATGCTAGATTCTTAACACCATGATGGTAAAGGAGGGCCCATAAGACTGGACTTCCTTCTGATGAACCTGGCAGTACTCCTGTGGAAGCAAATTGCATTCTTCCTCTACTGTTGTCCGTGGATAACAAGCTAGCTGAGTGTTTTGTTCACAGAAAATCTGATGGGTGGCTTCATAGCATTTTAGTTGAAGTTCACACTGTACTGCTTAATCTGCAAAGTATATATTTTACATGGCAGAAAGTAAAAGACTGACCTTAAATAACAAGCCAAATCAATATAAATAAAAAGAAACAACGAGGCAGGGGCATAATATTTGTATAATAATAAAAAAAACCCTTTGATATACTTTAATTTTACTTTTATGACTAACAAGAGATAAGAGCAAGAACACATAATTATCTGTTTTGCCATGTAGCAGTTTTTTAAATATTTGAGCCCCTGTACTAAGAGTCCTACTAACCAGGACAGTCACATTCATCAGACAAGAGGATATGAGTCAGATGAGACTTGTGGAAAGATGCTGAAAACAGTAGATCATCATTTAGATCAGATGTACATATGGAAAAAAACGCTAACTTAATGACTGCCAACCCACTTTTCTTAGATTTGAATCAGGAAAACCAAACAGGCTCATTTCATCTCCTGTGTTCAAAACACCTACGCATTCTCATAATTACACACCAAGACAGACCACAGAAAAAAGTTACATTTAGTCAACAATTCCCATAGCCTCTACTGCAGCATCATTTAGTTAGCTTGTTTTACTATTTCTGCCTGTGGTTCTAACCAAGTTATTTTTCAAGTGGCTAACAGAATGAAACAAATGGCAACTTGCTAAAGCATTTCAACTCTGAGCTTTGGAAGGTCATATGGCTCAGGAGATGAATTTGTAAGCAAGGAATTCAGGTAGATGATCTGCACCAGCTGATATTTTTTATTCTGGAATATTGCTCCCAGAAGAAAAGCAGATGTATGATTTGGCCTGTTACTTTGGGGTATGTTTTGTGCAAATTCTTTCGTTTCTGTCATGTCCTCTTGCAAGCAGAAAGAATCACAGTTCTCTAACATACATTTTGACTTAGAGAAGTTTGCAACAGCAAAAACAACTCATCTGTATGAAGAAGCAAAAGGAGAGAAAAATTCCAACTATTTCCTTTGGCAAAAAAAAAGCAGGACTAAACTGCCTCTTTAGCCACAATAAGCTCTTTAATATAAGCATTAGAAAGGGAAAGATATATGAAGCATTTCTTTGCTTTGGGAACTTTAAAAATCAAGTGGGAAACGGAAGAATAGCTATAAATATCAGAAAAGCTATTTCTGAAAGACTTATGATTTGGCCATTAATATTTAGAACCTTTTTTGCATCTTTCTTAGAATCATCCATGTAACTTTTAAAAGTTAAACAACAATGAAATACCAGCGTAAGGAAGATGACACAATATGAATAATATCCATAAATAAGTTTGTGAATTCCCAGGTTCACCCATTATAACTGCCAAAATTAATTTGGTGGCTCAAATGTTCCCCACAGTTTAACTATAGAATTTTATATTCTGACTCTCCAGCACTTTTCCACTCTGGAAAAGGGAAGAGGTGTGAATTCTCTCCCAGTTCATGCCATGTCATATGTTGGTGATTCTTCATCATTTAAGTCCACTAGTTTTGGCATTAGGTCTAATGTTCTCCAAATAAGAATCTTCAGCATGGGGTTCAGCCTCTTGGTTTCATCTGAATAACCAAAAGCAACCACTAGAATTTAACTGAGCATCTTTCATTCTGAAGTCAGAAAGAGCAAAGTCTTCCTGGTTACACATTCATAGATTTGTTTCCTTTTGACATCTTGAGGTATATTTGTCCTCTCCATGGTGTTTCTTTGCTAGATATACTTCAACTCCCATTTTTGGCTCCTGGACAGAAAAGCTGAATATTGTTTTGACTACCAAACTCTATGTAACGTGCACTGCTGAAAATGGATTTCTAATTCTTTACCTGGAGATGTTTTTTTTAAAATCAAAGGAAGCACTAAATATGTCTTTCTTTTTCAGCAACAAAAGAATCAAAGGGATATTGAAAATCTCCTGTAGTTGATGTCTAGCTTCAAACACAAGAAAATGATTTAGCATCTGCAAATGTACATAAATGCTATAGCACATTTTGGAGTGATCACCGCAGCAGAATCACTGAGTACAGATTCAATAAAGGAGGTATAAGTCTAGAATACGATACATAGAATGATAAAAAAATTAGGCTGGAGCAGCAGATGCCAAAGTGAACATAGTAAAAATATATTTTTATCTTAGAAATCTGCCCTTGTGTTAAACCACCATAAGCATCCTATTAAAACTTTGAAGTGAAATAAAATTTCCGGGGTTATTTTACATCTTCTCACAAGTTCCCTTAGTCCCAAGCCTACCAGGGACCCGATGACTTCAGTCACATAAATCTATTAGTGGTGATTTGGACTTGCCTGTTCTGATGCTGGTATTCATGTTCCCTGCACTGTAATGAAATACAAGGCCATGGTATGCCTCACAGTCCAACCTTTTGAATCACACTGCAGCTCACTCTCTGCTCACATTGCTGTTTTCATCCAATTGAAAAAAGGTGAGTACATGGTCTCCTCCTGACACAAACTCAGCGAGTGTCAAGAGCACACAAAAGAATCTGAAAGATTATTCTGGATCTCATGGGCTAGATGTATCTTTGCTGATCAGCTGATCAACATTTCACCACAGTCTTATCCATATCTGGTAAATTAAATGTTATGCTCTCTGTGCTTGGATACAATACTGAAGCGCTGCAGCTGACATAACAGGCATCTGATGGACTTAGTCTCATTTTATGCAATGAAGACTGAACAGTTCTCCCTCAGAATAATACTGTAGAAATTGCTTTTGTAAAATATTGCAGTTCTACCTATCCTAGAATGTACATCTGTATATGTAAGCTAAGTACGTGTACAATATATTCATACAGGTGAGCTGCGTACGTATCCCATGTATACACACACTACTACATGTGAGCAGGTTCTAGTCAGAATTATTTCTTGTCTGTTTGAAAAAACAAAGTCAGCCACAAGAAAATACAACAAAAACTATTTTCACTTCACAAGTGCCACAAACTCTCACAAACTGAAAACTCAGACCCTGGACTCTGCTGATCTAGTAGGCTGAGGGGAAAAAATAAATACTTCTCTTTGTTACATTTCCTTACTATTGCAGTATAATAAGTTATCTCTTGATTACTTGTTTCCTGTCTTCAAAATTCTTGTATTCTTGATTGTACAGAGCCTAAGAGTGACAAATACACATACAACAATTCAATATTAATTTATGTTTTTTAATTTTCTCCTCATACATGACTTTTGATTTTTCTGTCAGCTCCTGCGCAGTACACATACAGTGAGTCATTGCAGCACGTCTTCAAACATCCTGTAAATAAAAATGCTGTTTTTGCATGGGTCAGAACAACAGTTCTGTGCTGTGACCTGGTTCTTATTTGGGTAATTGTGTTTTGTACTGTTTGAAAACTTTTTTATTGTTCTGCTGAGATAGAACATTCTTCATATCCTTTGTGAACTACTGCTAATGCTTTGGAACATCTACTGAGTTTTATACCAGAGATAGACACTCTTTCTGATGAATGAAATCCTGCATCAGCAACAGAGAACATTTGAATGTATCAGTCTGAGAGGCAGCTAAATCTGAGTCAGTACCATTTTCTATTTTAAGATTTATTTTGTATCTATTATTTGTCCACTCAAGTGCTGTTTTTGCTTCTATTTTCACAGTGATGCCATAGCATGAAGATTCAATTCAGATTACCTCTGGAACAGATACGGTGTTTCTGGTCATGTTAATTTTCCCCACAGACTCGTAAAAGCACAAATATTGTAAAAAAATATTGTAAAAGTCAGACATAGTGCACTAACAGTGTTCTTTAAACAGCATCACACATCCCAGAAGTCACAGCACTTCATTTTCCAGATCATGAATGACTTGGATAACTGTCATGTCAAAAGCATCAGCTTCTTATTTTCCATCCATGGAGATAGGGAACCCTCCACACAAATGCTAATTTTTAGTTACTTAAAAATCGGATCAGAACACTGTGTTTTGAAAGACCAGAGATAGAATAGTAAGCTCAGAAAGCAAACTCAGAGTGTTTGGAGCACTGGTACCATTTGCCTGGAGAGATTGTGGTCACCTCTATGGAGATTTTCAAAAGTGCCTGGATGTGGTCACAGAATCATAGAATCTACTATATGCAGCATATAGTAGATATGCATATGAAAGCATAGATTCTTAGTTAAAGAATTGTTTGAGTTGAAAAGGACATTTAAAGGTTATCTGGTCCAACTCCCCTGCAGAGAATAGGGGCATCTAAAGCGCGGTCAGGTTGCTCAAAGCCCCATCCAGCTTGACCTTGAGTGTCTCCAAGGATAGGGCACCCACCACATCTCTGGGCAACCTATACCAGTGGCTCACCATCCTCCTTGTAAAAAACTTCGTCTTTACATCCAATCTAAATCTCATCTCTTGCAGTTTGAAACTATTTCCTCTTGTTCTGTCTCAACAGATTCTCCTAAAGAGCCTGTCCCCTTTCTCCTTATAGCTCCCCTTTAGATACTGAAAGGCCACTCTCAGGTCACTTCTCTTCTCCAGGCTGACCAGCGCCAGCTCTCTCAGCCTGTCCTCAGAATCATAGAATCATAGAATTGCTCAGGTTGGAAAAGACCTCAAATATCATCAAGTCCAACCACAACTTAACCATACTACCCCATCTCTAACAACCCTCCACTAAATCATGTCCCTGAGCACCACATCCAAACAGTTTTTAAACACATCCATGGATGTGATGACTCAAGCACCTGCCTGGGGAGCCTATTCCAGTGCTTAACACACCTTTCTATAAACAAATTTTTCCTGATATCCAACCTAAACTTACCCTGGTGCAACGTAAGGCCATTTCTCCTCATCCTGCCACCTGTCACCAATGAGAAGAGACCATCCTCACTCTTGCTGTAAGCACTTTTCAGATATTGGAAGAGAGCAATAAGGTCTCCCCTCAGCCTCCTTTACCCCAGACTAAACAGCCCCAGTTCCTTCAGTCTCTCCTCATACGGCACATTCTCCAAGCCCTTCACAAGTGCTGTTGCCCTTCTTTGGACCTGCTCCAGCACCTCAATGTTCTTTCTGTACTGAGGTGCCCAAAACAGAACACAGTACTCGAAATGAGGCCTTACCAGTGCCAAGTACAGGGGTAGGATGACTTCCCGAGTCCTGCTCACCACACCATTCCTGATACAAGCCAGGATGCCATTGGCCTTCTTGGTCACCTGGGCACACTGCTGGCTCATATTCAGCCAACTGTCCATCAGTACACCAAGATTCCTTTTCATCAGGCAGCTTTCCAGCCACTCCTCCCCAAGCCTATAGAGTTGCCTGGGGTTGTTATGACCAAAATGCAGGACTCGACACTTGGCCCTATTGAAGCTCATACAGTTTAGCTTGGCCCATCAATCCAGTCTATGCAGGTCCTTCTGTAGTGCCTTTCTGCCCTCTGGCAGATCAACACTCCCTCCCAACTTGGTGTTGTCTACAAATTTACTGAGGGTGCACTCAATCCCCTCATCAAGATTGTTAATAAAGATGTTAAATAGAAGCGGCCACAGAACCTTGTAGCTGTTCCATCCCTTGAAGCATTTTTGTGATCTTTCTCTGGACTTACTACACCAGGTCCATGTCTCTCCGCATCTGTATGCAGTACTCCAGGTGAGGCCTCACCAATGCAAAGTAGAGGGAAAGGATCACTTCCCTTGCTCTGCTGGCCAAACTTCTCACTCAACAATTGTGTGATTTTTCCATGACCACTTACAATCTTTCTTTGCTTTTATGGGAAAATTAAAACTACAGATTGCATCTCACTATGCAGTGTCTTGTCTTCATGTTTCTCTGTGAGTACACTGGCCCCTCAAAGTGAAACAGTAGTGGCTTTTCTTTGGCCTAGGGCAATAACAGGATGGTAAAAGAACTCATGAGAAAACAACACAACAACATTCATATAAAGATGTGTTATGGCTGGATTTTCAAAGCCAGCATATGTAGAGATTAATTTCAAAGCAAAGTGATTAATAGCTGTAGTAGGCTCCAGGTCTTGTGTTAAAAAAGAGAACTTCCTGACATGTAAAGACTTCTGTCTTTATATCCAATTACACCATCATCTTAATTAACATGTATCCTTCAACTTCAGATAAGGCCCAAAGGAATTTAGGAGGGCTCCTCCAAGGAGGTAAGATAGCTGATAGCTCAGTTGAAGTGCCTCTACACCAATTCACACAAAGGGGGAAATAAGCAGGAGGAGACAAAAAACATGGTGTAATTAGAAAACTATGACCTGATTGCTATCATGGAAACTTGGTGGAATAAATCGCACAACTGGGATACTATCATGAGAACCACAAGATTTTAGAAGGGGTAGACAAGCCAGGAGAGGTGAAGTGGCTCTTTATGTTAAAAAGTGGATAGAATCTGAGGAGTGCCTCAGAGAAACAATCATGTTCAGACTGAGAGCTTGTGGGTTGAAATAAGGGACCAGACCAATAGAGGACATCTGGTGTCTGGGGTGTACTACTGGCCACATGATCAAGAGGAGCTTGTTGATGAGACCTTCTTGCTTTGGCTACAAGTGGCATCATGCTTGCAGGTGCTCATTCTGATGGGAGATTTCAACCACCTAGATGTCTGCTCGGAAAACAACACGGTGAGCTCCAAGCAATCCAAGAGACTTCTAGAGTCTGTTGAGAATAACTTCCTGGTCCAGATATTGGACGGCCCAACTACAAGTGAAACATTATTGGGTTTGGCTCTTGTCTGTGTGAAGGAGACCTGTAAAGAGGTTAAGTTCAGAAGTAGCCTGGGCTGCAGTGAACATGACCTGGTCAAGTTCACAATCTGGAGGAACATGGGCCTGGCAAGAGTGAAGTCAGAACTTCTGAACTTCAGGAGAGTGGACTTCAGGATGTTTAAGGAATTATTTAGGAATTATTGGATGAGACCCCTAGGAAGCTGTCCTCAGGGATATTGGGCATAAAGAGCTTGCAGCTCTTTAAAGACACCTTTCTGAGGGCACAAGAGCTCTCCATCACCCAGAATAAGAAATCAAGCAGAGGAGGCAGGAAAGCAGCATGGTGGAACAGTCAATCTGAAGGACATGTACAAACAGGGACATGTAGCCTGTGAAGAATAAGGGGATTCCATTCAGATATTCAGAGATGGGATCAGGAAGTCAAGGCACAGATGGAATTAAAGTTGCCAGGAATGTGAAAAATAACAAGAAGGGTTTCTTTAGATATGTTAGTCAGAAGAGGCAGGCAAAGGAAAGTATATCCCCTCTGATAAATAAGAAGGGAGGACTGCTTCAACAGGCATGCAGAAAGTGGAGGTACTCAGCAAGTTCCTTGTCTCAGACATCATTGGCAGTCAGGTTTCCCACATGTCTCATGTTTCCAAAATTCTAGGTAGGGGCTGAGGAAGAAAAATCCCTCCCACTAGAAGCAGTTCAAGTCTGAACTACCTCATGAGGCTGAATGTATACAAATCTATGGGGCCAGATGGCATGCGTTGCAGGCTCCTGAAGGAACTGGCTCATGTGGCTGTCAAGACACTCTCCATAGTATTTCAAATGTTATGGCTGTCAAGTGAAATTCCCTGTGACTGGAAAAGGGGAAACATCACTACCATTTTGAAGTTGAGAAAGAAAGACTTGGGAGCTACAGACTGGTGAGCCTTATAGCTGTGCCTGGGAAGATCACAGAGCGGATCCTCCTAGAAGCTACGTTAAAGCACATGCAAGTTAAAGAGGTGATCCAAGAAAGCCAGCATGGCTTCACCAAAGGCAGAATTTGTCTGATCAATCTGGTGATCTTCTAGAATGGAGTGATGGAATTGGTGGACAAAGGAAGGGCAACAGGTGTCATCTACCTGGACTTGTGCAAAGCTTTTGCTGTGCCCGCAGCACATCCTTATCTCTAAATTGGAGACAGATGGTTTTGAAGGGTGGACTATTCAGTGATGATCACAGCCAAAGTGTTGTGGTCAGTCTATGCTCTAGTGGAGGCCGGTGATGAGTGATGTCCCCCAGAGGTCCATCTTGGAGCCAGTAATCTTCAACATCAATAACCCAGACAGTAGGACTGTGTGCATGCTCAGCAAGGGTGCACTTGCTAATGATCCCAAGATGAATGGTGCAGCTGACACAATAGAAGGAAGGGATGCTATCCGAAGGAACTTGGACAGGCTTGAAAAATGTGCCCATGTGAGCTAATGATGTTTAACAAGGCCAAATTCCAGGTATTAAACTTGAGTCAGGGCAATTCCAGACTGCAAGAAGAACTCACTGAGAGCAGCCCAGTGGAGAGGGGCTTCAGGGTCCTGATGGATGAATGGCTGAGCATGAGCCAGCAGTGTAGTAGTCCAGAATTCCAACTGTATCTTGGGATGCATCAAAAGAGGAGTGGGAGGTGGGGGAAGGAGGTTGTTCTCCCCCTCTGTTCTGCCATCATGAGGCCCCATATGGAGTACTACATCCAGTAGTACATCCACAGAGTGTCATAGAATCATAGAATCACAAGGCTGGAAATGACCTATAAGATCATCTAGTCCAACCGTCTCCTCAACACCATTGCTACTGCAGCCCCAGCCTAAGAAGGATGTAGAGCTAGTGGAGTGTGTCCAGAAAAGGTCCATAAAGATAAGCAGAGATTTGGAGCACATCTCCTATGCAGAAAAGTTGAGAGAGTTGGGCTTGTTATTTGGAGAATGAAACGTTTCAGGGAGACATCATTGCAGCCTTCGAGTACCTGAGGGCTTGTAAAAAGGAAAGAGATCAACATTTGATATAATCTAGTGGTGATATGACAAGGGGGAATGGCTTTGAAGTAAAAGATGGGAAAGTTAGGGTAGTAGTCAGGAAGAAATTCTTTACTCAGAGTGCAGTGAGACACTGGCACAGGCTGCCCAGGGAAGCTGTGGATGCCCCATTCCTGGAGGTGTTCAAGACCAGGCTGGATTGGGCCCTGGACAGCCTGGTTAAATGGTTAGTGACCCTGTCAATGTCAGGGGTTTGGAATTAGATTATCTTTAATCTCCCTTCCAGTCTAAACCATTATATGATTCTAAAATCAACTGAATCATTTTCTCTCTCAGAGGTTTTGATGACACTTAACTCTGTCAAATGCTTACCCCAGAACTGGAGACTGAAAACAGCTCCAGCGAGAACAAATAATAACAGAATTAAGGAGGCCATTTTACAAGAGGATTATATAGCCATAGTTCATCAAAATTAAGGAAGAGAATGTCTGTGATCTTTAATAATAGTAATAAGTTTGTTTCTTTGGAGTAAATATAAAGCACAAGCAACCAGGTCTTTTTTGTCTTTCCATGAGTAAGTAAAAAACTGATCCCCAAATTGTCATTTTAGGTGAACATAAAAATAGTTTGTGCATTTTGAAGGTTTTACTTTGTAGTAAATAGTACTTCCTCAATGTGTTAAACCTAGGATTTATTCCAGTTCACCTTAGATTGGGTTAAATTAATTGATCGCCCTTCATATTTCCTACTCTGCACAAATTCAACTGTTGATTTCATTTACAAAGGTCATGTTGTGATACTAAGTTTCCATGATGAAATTTACTGCACTTTGATTCACTTAAGAAACTGAGCGGCCATCACATCTCATGGCTGTATCTTTCCCTCCCTTTCTGTTATGTAGCATCACAAGTCCCAGATGGTGCCTAGCAGGCTTTTGGCTCATGTCTGGCTCTTCTTTTAATTGACACCATTGGTGTGGTGAGCAGGACTAGGGAAGTCATCCTGCTTCTGTACTCGGCATTGGTGAGGCCTCACCTCGAGTCCTGTGTTCAGTTTTGGGCACCTCAGTACAGGACAGGTGCTGGAGCAGGTCCAAAGAAGGGCAAGAAGCCATAAAGAACAGCTGGTGAAGTTTAAACTGAGTGTTCACATTATCAAGCAACCAAGTGTTACCCTCACATCCATGAATTATGCTGCTGACCCAATTTAAGTTCCATAGCTCTCAAAGATATCAGCACTGCAAGGGTGCAAAGAAAGCATTACTACAGCCTTCAGCAAATTTCCACTTGTGGGCTGCTTGACCATCTTTTCGCTGCTCTCAGTACAGGGTCATGCTCTCTTTTCCAAGGATTTGGAATTTCTTAACTCTTTTCAATCAGCTAAATGTTTAACGCTAGCTTTGTCTGACACCATGAGAGCAAGACAAGTATCCAGCCCCAAAAGTTCACACTTAAGATTCTTTTAGGATTCTCCTTAACTTAGTATTTGTTATCCTTAGAGGACAGGATTTGAAGGAACTACGGAACTGGAGAAATGAAAAAATATTGGTCCCTTGACAGCTTTTAAGTTGAATACTTTCATTGACTTCAATGCAGCCAGGTGGGTTTATCACTTTAGAATTTCTCATACAAAATACAGAGTTTAATATTTTGGTCTTCGAATGCCTGGCTAAATCAAAAGCAACTGGCAATACTTTGAGTCAGTGAGTCAGTGTTATTGCCACATATTATCCAGATTGATGTGCATCATTCAAGGTATAGTATTTCTGCCTTGCTTTTTGTTTACTTTTAACATCACAGGGCACTTTCCTTCATATCTGCATTTCTACTGCAGAGCTGCTGAGCTCATAGGCATGTGTGCAGCTAACCCATGCAAAGTGCACTCCATTTTTCAGCACACAGTTAAACTGCTGATAAACACGTGCTTAGAAAAATCTGCCTTGTCCCTGTAATTATGGGAAAATATTACCTTACCTCATCATGAAATAATAACTCATTTTCAATTTAATCAAGTAACTCAGACTTTCTTGAATGCTTTCACTCCTTGCTGTGCAGCAATAAAACAGTCCCATCTTCTCCAGAAATGTTTCTTTATATCATATGCCCAACAATGAAGATAGAGGAGGGTTTAGCCATCAATAAACTAATTTAATTTCTGGAGATAATAATTAAAGACATACACACTGTTTTGCCTACGACTCTTAAAATTAGAAAACAGGGAAAGTAAATCTTGTTCTTGATAATCATTTTCCTCAAATGGCACCGCATAAATCAAAAGTTATAACTCAAAATTATTTAATCTCATGAGAAAGGTGGATGCATTAATTATAAGAACAGAGAATACTGCAAGACATGATTGGCAAAGCCTGGCCAAGAATGTTAACACACAGCAGAGTTGTTTCAACACAGAAAAAAAAAAAATTAAATCAAAGAACTATTTTCCTACAGTAATTTCTTTCTTGATTACACTAAAAGATGGAAAGGATGCTTAGATGAAAGCTCACTATCAATATAAAGTTATGTCTCTGGCTGAAACTACAAAATTACTACCCACACAAAAGAAACTCACAGCACACTTGTTTTCGGTGAGTAAATCATTTGTGCATAAAAAAACTGCTTCACAATATGAACTCTCTATATTCTGTTTTTATAGAATCACAGAATGGTGTGAGTAGGAAGAGACCTTAAAGATCATCCAGCCATGGGAAGAGAAATCACTCACTAGATCAGGCTGCACAAAACACCATCCAACCTAGCCTTGAACACCTACATGGATGGGGCACTCAGAGCTTCTCTGGGCAACCTGATATTTAATCTAAATCTACTTGCTTTTAGCTTAAACCCATTTCCCCTTTTCCTATCACTACACTCCCCAGTAAAGAGCCTCTCAAGCTTTTCTGTAGAACTCTTTATGTACTGGAAGGTCACTATAAGGTCTTCCTGAAGTTTTGTCTTCTCCAGACTGAATAAACAAAGTCTATCTTAAACTTTCTTCATAGGAGAAATGCTTCAGGCTTCAATTATCTTCATGGTCCTCTTCTGAACTTGGAAGAAGAAGGCTTGGATCCAAGGTGACATCAACGAAAAGATTTAACATATCCTGCTAGCTGCTTTGATAGCAGCATGGCTATCATAATCACATTATAGAAATATGTTGTAAAACAGGTGGAGATATAATCAATGCTTCCATTTTTTTTAGTAAGATAAGAAACTGAGGATAATTTTTCACAAGCTTGATTTGATGTTATTTAGCTATTTCCATTTAAATGTGGAATGGCTAAGTATGAAGCTATTGATGAATTCTGTACTTCATAAATTGATAATTCAGTGGAGCCTTTTAACATACTAAGGATGAAGAGTCAATTTTGAGATATCCTTTGACAACCAAAGTCCTCAGTAAAAAATTATACTGTGAGTAGAATCAGTAAGAAAAACTTTGGTGTATAATAAGCAGATGGAAGATTAACCCTTGTTGAGGCAATCTGAACTTGCATAGGAAGTATGTATCTGTTAACTAATTACAGATGGTAACAGTGGCTACACAAAACTAAACATCATGCCTACTTCTACTCACAGTGCAGCTCAGTTGCAAGGCCAGCTTCACTTCAGCTGTCTTTTCAGGAGCTGCAGTAGCTTAGTTTCAGTCCTTGTTTGATCTTCATGTTGATAATATTTTCACATCAGTTTGGCTCTCTAAATTCACTACCAAACTCAGCATCTCTTGAGATTCTATACAGTTTTTCTGACTATTTAGAATTCACCATATAAGCACAACAGTAGTTCTAATACTTCTGAAGAAATATGACTGACTTTCTGATTTTCAGAAATGCTTAACATCTGTTCAGTGTCAATGGTAGCAACTTCCTACTCTTCAGCCACTACACAGATCTTGTTAAAATACACTCTCATGAATTTTGAAATGCTAGGGAGTTAGTTTTCTCATCCCACCTGGGTTCAGTTGTCTGTGCAAAACTGCTTTATAGGCTGAAGTGCACATTTCACATATACAGAAAATTGAGTATTTTATATAAAGCAGCCAGACAATGCAGCAACAAAGTCACTTTGAGGAAGTTAGTGTGTTTGGGTAAAGGTCTCCCACTTACGCCTTAAGAGGTGTACAGCACGTGGATATACAGCATTTCAGGTAAAATATTAGGAAAAATATCTTCTCAGAAAGAGTTGTGAGGCACTGACACAGGCTGCCCAGGCACTGGTGGAGTCACTGTCAGTGGAGGTGTTAAGAAATATGGAGATGTGGTACTGAGGGACATGGTTAGTGGTTATGGTGAAGATAGGTTAATGGTTGGACTAGATAATCTTAGTGGTCTTTTCCAGCCGTAATGACTTTACGATTCTATGTGCTCTCCAGTACCCTGAGGTGATGCATTAATTGAAAGCCAGAGGACAAAGTATTTGGAAAGGCTTTGAGGTGTTCATCCAGCAAGCAACAGCACTCTCTGTAGAGAATAATATCAGGAGATGCCTCTTGTCTCCTTTGTTTTCTCACCTCTCGTGCTCCTGCTTATTTTCTCAGCTACAAGAGTGTAATAATCTGCCATTAAGTAAAGATTTTCCAAAGCATAAACAGACAAATAAAACAAAAAAATATTACTTCTGTGTCAGGAGAAGCTATCACTTTCATGAATATAACTCAATGCAATTTATTTCCTCCCCTTGGACAATTTATAAAGATAAAAGTGTCTCAGAGGACACTTCATCTTCCATACCCATACCAACCCTGCAGCAACTTCTATGCATGAGTGCAGAAATACTGCAATGTGCACTGCGATTTGTTTCCTTTTCCTCATCTCCTTTTATAACTATTGTTTGCTTTCTTTCTTTCTTTGTCTTGCTGTTTGCAGATCCCATTGCACTTGTTTGGGTCCACTTTGTATTTAGTAAGCCAACAATTTTGAAAGCTTTTTTGTTTTTCAATCTGATGGCTTAAGTTAAACTAACAAAACACCAGATAACAGACCCCAGAGACTACTTTCCTCATATAGGCCCTTTCTTAGGGGAAAAAAAATATGCTTACAGCATAGTTTCCAAAAACTACGATTCCTATAGTAGAGTATATTGATTATTTTATTTTAAGCATCAATTTAAGACATTGCACTGCCAAAAATAAAATAAAATAAAATAAAATTAGGTTCCTGGCTCTTAGTCAGTCCTTCAGATCACAGAAGTCCTTTATATCTACTAAAGATAATAACACATCATTTTATCTGAAGAGTTCAGAAGTTGAACGGAACCATCTCGACAGATACCTATGACTCTTACCTGCTTTCAGAAACTGAATCACCCAGCTCAAATGTGAATGTTTATGATCAGACCGCATCCCCAGTGCTAGATGCTAGATTACTTAGCTGCTATTTCAAAACTGAGGAGCTCTGAGAGAGAAGGAATATTTAATGTCTGCTGCCATCCTAATTCAAGTGGAATTTAGCAGTCTGTAAATATTTACAGATTAGAGATGCAGCCACAGAAGCATATTTCTCTAAGAAGCATAACATACCAAGAATGTGCTTTTATTTGCATGACATGACTATTTTATTATCCTCTACAGTAAATGAGGAAAAGTTGGATTATTGTTGTTGAGTAGGAAGTGCAAGATGCAGTTATAGAGATACATATATATATATATATATATATATTTTTTTTTTTAAACCAAAAATATCATTTCTCCAATAGCAGCAGAAACCTCTAAAGCTCTCCTAGAGCACTTCGGAAAGTTGCTTTTCTTTTCCTTCTCATGAGCTCATGAGCTTTTTTTTTGTAGAAGATTTTCTCTCTTTCTTAAAAAAAAAAAAAAAAAAAAAAAAAAAAGAATGTACCTTGAGGTGTATTATATCCTAAAAAAACAAATGATAGTAAGGCAATTGTCAAGCATTGATTAACTATGAAAAATCAACAAGTATTTTTAACTACTACATTCTGCTCTCAAAAACCCTGTGCAGGACAACACTGTGGCCACTGTAAGAAATGCCTCCATGGACTACAGCAGTTATTTTGTAGTAATTTGCAGTTTCTAGTGTAATCAACCCATTCTTTTTGCAGATATAAACACTAAGTCCCTAATTTATGGTACTGTTTATATGGAGCGCTCTTGAGAATAATGCTGCACTTCAGTATGAGAAATTGAGCTGAGAAAAATGGATTTTGTTGACCTCCAGGCCACATTTCAGGATTACGTTAAGGAGAGGTTTGGGATTTTGAAATACATAGAAGCTGTTCAAGGAGGCTGTATGTTGAACATCTGAATGTTCAAACCAATTTTCAGGAACTGCTTAAAGAGCTAAATGCAAACTTGCATCCTTACCATGAGAGTTGCCAGTACAGATCTATTACCATTCCTGTTGATATTTTACACAGGAATCGTAGTGCTCCCAGCTCAGCAAAGCTGAAAAGTTGTGCTAAAAGCATCTCTTCCTATTCCTACAGTTTTTCAATGGAGCAAAGAAAGAGCCAAAATAAATTACCAGAGCTATCAAATTCTGTATTTTCAGATTTCAGTTGAATTTCAAGAAATGCAGCACTATCAGAGAAATCCTGCAATGTTTTACAGTTTAGTTCAAAACAGGTCTATTCTGAATTACAAATTTGTTCATTCTGGTTTTAAAAATTCTTACATTTGGTAATATATATATATACTGACTATAAAAAGTGCCATTTTTAGCTCTAATGCAAAAATGTCAGTATCAATTTTAATGGCTGAAATAGCCCTAAAAATGAAACCAAACCAATCCAACCATGCTGTGGAAATACCTTAACAAGATCTATCTGTTTTTCCATACTAGTGATAGCCACAATAAAATGAGAAAACAAGATGAACAGATCAAAATATCAAAATGAATGATGCTATAACATCAGTAAAATAGAATAAAGTAAAATAAAATAAGGCATTTGTTAAATGTTCTCACTGAAAGACTTATAATACCAGAGTAATGCCAAGAAGAGCACACAGTGATGAGAGAACATGACAAAATAGAATGAAAGAAGATTGTGGGCAGAAAAATATAGAGAAAATCGAAAAAAATTGCCATGAAACCTTAAGGAAACTATATGAAGTTGACATAAGACAAAACCCGACAAATGTTCTGAAGATTAATAACACAGAAAGTTTTCCTTAAACAACAAGAATTCAGCATTAAAGAGTTGAGTATATTTGGTAACCCACAAAAAGGAAATTAGGAAGGAAAGCATGGACAACATTCAGCTGCTAACATTCTGACAAATAATGCAAGTGATAAACTTATCTTTCTGGTGAATTTTCAGGTGTTTAGAGTCGTATGGACTTGTTAGCGTAGAGCTGTAGCAGTTAAGTCCCCAGCAGCAGTAAGTTGGCTTTGTAGGAAGCACGTGGGCCTGCTTTCCTTTCCTTCCAGGAACCCCAGTTCAGTGCCTCCTCACCCTCTGTGGGTCTGAAGCATTGGCAAGGAGGGAGGTCACTGTATATAAATAAGTCCAGGGAGCACATTTCCTTGGAGTACGGAGGAAAGCCATGAGTGTGGCATGCATTTGGGGAAGTGAAAGTGAGAAAGCAAGGCCGTGGGGAGAAATAGGCACGACACTTAGCTGACTAAGCATGAAGATATCAGGAGAAAACCAAAATGGCATGGAGATGAACAGTGGAGACTTGGGGATGAACTTCTGCCTCTTCTGAGAAAAAGACGAGGAGAGGGGAGAAATACTGTATCATTAAAAAAGAAACTCGGTAGCCAAAGAAGCACTTCAAATTCATTACTTGTTTTAATATCAGGTCATAACAGTACAGAGCTGTCTTCTGGAGGCAGACTCTGAACATCTGCTCCCCTGACAGGTTTTTCAAAGACACTGCCGTTGGTTCTTGCTGCTTGCTGGGCAAGCAATTCTACACAATATCAACAGGGTGAGGCACTTCTGTTTGAGAAATGTTCCTATATATAGCAATCACAATGTGCATCATACTGTTGAATCTTAGGAACATACAGAGAGGTGCCTATGTGACATCTATTTTATAAAACGTAAGCTATGGTCAGAGCACAATAATAGGGGAGAGGAGAGGAGAGGAGAGGAGAGGAGAGGAGAGTAAAAGCAAAAAACAGAAAAGAAAAGCAAAGACAGAAGAAGAGTGTTAAG
>NW_024885532.1:37619865-37623336 GCF_019232065.1 Centrocercus urophasianus
AGGAGAGGAGAGGAGAGGAGAGGAGAGGAGAGAAAAAATATAAAAAAAAGATGACTATAAATGTATTTCTATTTCTAATAGAAAAAAAATAAATATATATAAACTTCCAAAGCAGCTTATCACTCAATACTATTTTGCCAAGAATAATACAAAACGTACACACTGCTCTGAATAAAATTTATTTGAAGCCACTTTTTCTATAAATTTGCTCTGCATTTCTGATGTTAGCTTTCAGACCACTGAAATAATTTCAAGAAGTTGCTTTCCTCCCCTCAAAGCTGTCCTATGCAATCTGAGAATATTCCAAAAGTAAAACAACAATAGGAACTATTTCATCCTGATAAGAGTTTTTGAGAAAGATGCCCTTTCACAGAAGCATGCTCTACTCACAGAGCACAAGCAAGCTTGTAACAATTTACAAAAATACACTGATTCTATTCAAAGTCAGAAGGGCTACTCCTGGGCTACTTTACTTTTTGTATCTCTAAACACCATCTTGTTTTCTTAGACTGCTATATAATGCAAATGTATGTGTGTGTATGTGTGAATTTGAATTAGAAATAGTGTTATCAAGCTGAACATGCTCCTCCACTGAGCCAGCAATTCACACAAACAGCCATGAACAGACAACGACTTCTTGGTTTTAAGTAATTTGGGCTAGGTTGGAACTTGGTGCACACAAGGCAGCCAGCCAGCCCTGCAAGGCCAGCCCCAGGTCCATTCAAAACGTCCTTTCTTCACTTCAACAATGTAATTAAAGTATTAGAAGCACAGAATGCCTCATTTTTAATTTTTTTCCCCGGTATTTTCTTCCAAAACCCTTTTGCTTTCTCTGCTGTAGGGTATTTCAGAGGCCCCATAATGTGATGTAAGGTGTTTAATAGTCCCTTGGTTTCTTTGCTACTGGAAAATGGAAGACGTATTCATTCTAACAGGGCGTAGAGGAACTTAAACCTGAAAGACACAGCGAACGTCTGAAAGAGAGGGTGAAGAACCAGGGAGGAGAGGACGTGTCTTCCTCCCCGTACAGCGATTTGCCCAGCCTGCGTGCAGCCGGCGTTGCACCCCTCGAGCAGGACAGACACCTGTAAGAGCCGGGGGACGAGGTGAGACGGGGCTGCAAAGGCTGGGCGGCGGGGAGCGGAGCCGAGAGGGAACGGGAGCGGTGGGAGGGCCGCGGCAGGCGGAGCGAAGGAGGGGCCAGGCCGTGCAGGGAGCTGACGGAGGGAGCCTGCGGCGCCCGAGCACGGAGCGCCGAAGGGGCGAGGAGGAGGCTGCCGGCCGGGGGCAGCGGGGAAAAGGGAGGGGCAAACCCGGGCGCCGCTCAGCGGTACGAGCGGCGGTGGGGCGGGGAGCGGCCGGGGGAGCGTGGCGGGCAGCGGGGAACGAGGCGCCGTCCCCGCCCGCCCTCCCGCTGCCCCTCGGAAGACAGCAGTCGCTCAGCTCGCTCTCCCCTCCGTAGGACCGTCCCGGCGGCGATCGGCGCACGGCCGGGGCTCTTCGTAACTCAGCGCCATGTGAGCGTGAGCTCCGTCCGGGCCGCGAGGAGCCGCGCCGGAGGTTTGGCGGCGTCCAGCGCTGCTCGGGGCAGCATGACCGAGGTGAAGGCCAAGGAGCCCCGAGCGCCTTCGTCCGCCCGAGACGGGGCGGTGCTGCTGCAGGCTCCCCCCAGCCGCGGAGAAGCGGAGGGCATCGACGTCGCCCTGGACGGGCTGCTCTACCCCAGAAGCAGCGACGAAGAGGAAGAGGGCGAGGAGAAGGAGGAAAAGCCACAGCAGCGGGAGGAGGAGGAGGAGGACCGGGAGGACCGGGACTGCCCCTCGTACCGGCCGGGCGGCGGCTCGCTTTCCAAGGACTGTCTGGACAGCGTCCTGGACACCTTCCTGGCTCCCGCGGCTCATGCCACGCCCTGGTCCCTGTTCGGGCCGGAGGTGCCAGAGGTGCCCGTCGCCCCTATGAGCCGCGGACCTGAGCAGAAGGCTGTGGACGCCGCCCCGGCGGCTCCCGGCCCCTCGCAGCCGAGACCCGGGGCTCAGCTGTGGCCGGGCGCCGACACTCTGAGCGTCGCCGTGAAAGCGCGTCCAGGAGCCGAGGGCCCCAGCGAGGGTAGAGCCCCGGGGCTGCCCAGCGCCGAGGAGCGCGGCTTCCCGGAGCGGGACGCGGGGCCCGGAGAAGGCGGCCTAGCGCCCGCCGCGACCGCTTCCCCGGTGGCTGTGGAGCCGGGCGCGGGGCAGGACTACCTGCACGTGCCCATCCTGCCGCTCAACTCTGCCTTCCTGGCCTCGCGCACGCGGCAGCTGCTGGACGTGGAGGCGACGTACGAGGGCAGCGCCTTCGGACCGCGCTCCTCGCCCTCCGCCCCCGCCGCGGACTTGGCGGAGTACGGCTACCCGCCGCCCGACGGCAAGGAGGGTCCCTTCGCTTACGGCGACTTCCAGAGCGCGTTGAAGATCAAGGAGGAGGGCGTCGGTCTGCCCGCCGCCCCCCCTTCGTTCCTGGGCGCCAAGGTTGCCCCCGCCGACTTCGCACAGCCTCCGCGTGCCGCGCAGGAGCCCTCGTTGGAGTGCGTCCTCTACAAGGCCGAGCCGCCCCTCCTGCCCGGCGCGTACGGACCGCCGGCGGCCCCCGACAGCCTGCCGTCCACCTCGGCCGCGCCGCCCGGCCTCTACTCGCCGCTCGGCCTCAACGGGCACCACCAGGCGCTGGGCTTCCCCGCGGCCGTGCTGAAGGAGGGCCTGCCCCAGCTGTGCCCGCCCTACTTGGGCTACGTGCGGTAAGGGCTGAGCTCCGCGGTTCTCCTCGGCGAAGCTGGGCTATAGCGGAGGTGGTCCCGTGGGGCGCTGGAAGTCAGGCAGGTGCCGAGGGACGTCAAGACGGCGTTTCGCTACCTCGGTTCTGTGTTTAGACGGTAGTTGGGGCTGTATTTCTCTTTTCTCCTGTGTTTTGATGCATGCTGGGGGATGCCAGCGCTGATAGGAAGCCAGCGGGGGTATTATTTCTTTAATTTGCAGCTGATGCTCTTGTGGGCACAGTTACAATCTGAGAAAAGCAGCAATTCTGTTATGGTTGCTCACTGCGATGTCTTGAGAAATAACTAGCTGCAAAGAAGGGGGGAACGGCATCAGTGTTGCTGATGTCTGAACTGGCAGATGGACAGTGTTGGTAAATATTCTTCAGATTAGGAGCTCTGATTTGAGAAAAAGTAGTCAATTTCACATAAAAAGTGGAACATTTTGTATGTGCATATGGATTTGCTAGAATGAAATGGCTTACTGTATGCAAGGCATTATGCATTACCTAGAAATACTTTTAAAAATAAGTATGTGCAGTGCTACTGTTTCAGTGGAGATATCTGGATTTTATCTTAACGATTAGCTAGACTGTTTTTATTTGTTTGTTTTCCTTGACAAGGTACACAGCAATACTTTTCACTTTTGGCTTTTCACTTTTGGCTTTTCACTTTTGGCTTTT
>NW_024885532.1:37623346-37703794 GCF_019232065.1 Centrocercus urophasianus
CTTTTCACTTTTGGCTTTTCACTTTTGGCTTTTCACTTTTGGCTTTTCACTTGTCACTTGCCATAATCTGCTCACTGAATTGCCTGCTGATCAAAAGCTGCAGCTTTTGCAGAAGTGCCATGCTGGTTATTGAGGACTTTTCTAATCGAGATAAAACTTTGTGATTTCCCATGTGGAGGAAGTTTTGAAATGCAGTTGATTTCTAATTGGTTCCATCTCTATGCCATGCTGTGTTGAGGAAAAGATAAGTCAGTATGACTTTGCTAGGAGGACTTGCTGAGCTGAAGAAGATGGAACATTTTGACAGTGTCTCAAATTGAACCTTTTTATCAAAACCATTTTCAATGAGTAGACACTACTACAAATGTGCCTTTTATCCTGGTGTAAAGAGAAGCTTAAGCAGAAAGGCAATGCTGCTTTTTTTTCCCTTGATTTTCTATAGAGGAAGTTTTTATTGTAGAACTGATTAATTTGGGTAAGTTGCTAACTGTTGCAAATCTGGATGTTTCATTTCTCTTCTTTTTCTTTTCAAGGCCAGATACAGAAACCAGCCAAAGCTCCCAATACAGCTTTGAATCACTACCCCAGAAGATTTGTCTCATCTGTGGCGACGAGGCTTCTGGTTGCCACTACGGAGTACTCACCTGTGGGAGCTGTAAAGTCTTCTTTAAAAGGGCAATGGAAGGTACTATATCATACCATTGTTCCTAATTATGTTAAATAGTTCTTTCTAGGTCTGCGGATAATGTATCCTTTACTTACTGATAATCTTTGAAAGCATGATTACTGTCATTTTTTGGCAAGTCTATTTAAGTATTACAGTGAATACTAACTAAATTCTTTCATCATTAACTTCACTGGTATTCTTTTTTTTACTTTCTTTGTTGGCTGTTTGTTGTTAATATAAATATTAGGAGATCACGGGGTTGGTGGAAATGTTTTAAGTTTGTTTTCTTTGAATATTTATGAAAAATCTGTATTTGCAGGATGTTACTGATTGATAAAGACATACAGAGAAGGTCAGTACAGTTAGACCAACAAAAAACTTGGCTTTTACCTAGCCTCTTCATACCTACCTTTTTTTTTTTTCAAAAAAAAAAAAAAAAAAGTCTTTTCCAAAGTCTGATCCTATGGTGAAGAAATATGTTGGGTTTTTTGTTTGTTTGTTTGTTTCAGTAGAAAATTAGAATAATGGGCAACAACCTCGGAAAGCTGAACTATGACAACAGAAACAACAGAGGTTGTATATAAAACAGAAGTTTTATTGGAAGAATGACAAGTGAACATGAGCTAGATGAACAAATGGGATTACTTGGTTTATGCACTAGTTGCAGTCTGCAGGGAGTTGTTTATAATGATGGAGTCCTTTCATGAAGCGCAGAATATAATTATTAGCATTGAAATAATCTCATTCATAGATCGATCTCAATTTCATTTACACTTGAAGCGCTTCTTCACTTCTTTCTAGTCAGAAATAAAGGTGACAAATTACTCCTCTTTAAAAAGAATATTATAATTTTAAATACAAGTGAAAATGGTGCTTGAAATTCACAGAGTCAAAGTAATAAATTCATTTGAGACATTTTCCTTACAGAATGTCTCCTTCCCCTTCATTTTTTGGCGCAGGAATGGTTGATGCACCTTTAAAAAATTTAATACTCCTACCCATGTTTCTTTAAGAATTATTTGTGCGAATAACATATTTGACTTTTTGAGTGCAAATTTATCATCAGCCCTGTTTTTATATACTTTCCATAAGGTACACAATAAGAAATTAAAAAAAAAAAAAAAAAACTAAAGACTCCAAATAGATTACTTGGGCTACCTGCTGGATTTTCTGTATTTAGATTTCTCTTTCATATCATTGCACAGTTGTCCAGTGCATACATGACAAGGGATGTAATGCAGTATTACTGGGTTAGTCACAAAATGCCTATTTTCTATTTGAATTGATTAGGTAATCTCAGATATGTTGGCTATTTCAAATCTAATAGCAAATGTATTATTTTTTTTCCCTAACAAAACCCACTACTCATACACCATTCATTTTACTTACCCCTAGTGTGTAAGAAGTGCAGTATTAAATAAATACTTCCTTTGGGATGGAACTGACCATCACGTTATCCAGAAAACTCCATTTTCCATATCTAACCTTTTTGAATTAACTATTTGAAGTTGTGCAGGTGAATCTAGGAAAGTTTCTATGCTGAGTGTGATTTAATTTGAGTAGAGCTAATGGATATCTGTATATTGTGACAGTAGTCCAGAATTGTATGTGGATAACTAAGATGAAATTATAGATTTAAATTCTTCTAGAATGTTGGCAATAAATTCTTACATATTTATACGATTTAGCAAAGCTTTTGTTATTTGGGTTCCTGACTTGCTCTATGTGCCTATATGCATAAATAAAATGATGGTCTCAGTATGGTAAGTATATTTTGTTTGAAACAGAATCCCAAGCAGTAAACCCAAACTGCAAGGCTTTTAGTGAAGGTGAGGGGGATGCAGAAGAACAGATAGGGAAAAAAGGTAGTGCTGGAGGTGGGGAAAAGAAAATGCAGATAGGGAATAAATATACCAGTATTTTAGGAAGTATTTCTCTGCATTCAGAGGTAGTCTGAATGGTTGGTTTTGGTTGGTTGCCTGCAAGAGTTGATTTATGTACCCATTGATTCAATTGTACAAGTTGCAAAGGTTTTTAAAAATACTCAAAGTTCTCTTTTGGTTATCAAGAAAATAATAGAAGTTACTTTTATTTATACTTAGAGAAGAAAACTGAAAGCACAAACCTGAACTCAATAAGTTGATGTGGTAGTATCGTTTGCTTTTGTGAGCTGAGGGTGACGGGTAGTTTGAAGTTGTCAATCAAAGAATATTCAGAGTTAACATTTAAAATGCTTTAAAGAATTACTGTATGTGCAAATTAATTTGCTCTTGGTGTCAGGCATTTTTTAAGTGCTACCAGTTTATCAAACTTATGGTCACAAAAACAATTGTTATAAAATTGCCAGCGGAGCTTATAGGAAAATGAAGTTTAGGAAGTGAGTTCTTCCTCATTTTTCTTTAAATTGACAAATGGTCTTTAATATCTTATAGAGATATCTTCACATAAAACCGTGTAAAGCTGTTAATTTTTGCTTTATATTTGTAAAAGCATTTGCCTTCCTTTGCCTTTTTTCACGGTGACAAGTGGTTGTGGGAATCAGAAGTGTTTGAGGCCAACATGAATACATGGCATTGCAGCAGATGAGTTAGGAATTAACTCTTGGTTTGTTTGAATGTCTGGGACCCTACTACAACTGGTTATATGGCAGATATGTCTGGTTTTAATATGTGCTTCAAGTTCAGGATGAGAGCACTGTACGAGTAGCAGTGTTAGGGACTGTGCTCAGCAGCAGCAGCAGCAGCAGCTAAGACTTGACTGGTGAGAAACAGACTTCTCTCTGAGACCTAAATTTGGCAAATTCTGCTGGATAAAAAGTACTTTCCATCAGAGTTTTCACTGTCTCTGCATAAGGGTAGAGGAGGGTGATGAGTTGAGGATGAGCTACATCTACGCTGTGAAGACTGACTGTTGTTTTGTGCAGCCTTTCTGATAAGGTTTATCTGACTTGTGCTGTGTACAAGCAGCTTATGATGGAAGTGTGATTCACTACATACGTACTGAAATACTGTGCATCAGGAATGTTGCTACAGTTGTGTTTTTTCATAGCTTAAAAAAACAGAACAGTGTGCCAAACATTGATTAAAATGACCCAGGGCCCGTTACAAAACCCTCTTTCTGAACAGTGAAGTGCTGTACTGTACAGACCTTTTCATCTATGAAATAAAGGTATCAACTATAAAAAGTTCCCATTCTCTTAATACTTCAGTGTTTTCCATTTGTTAATCTCACTTTCCAGGGTCTGTGGATTGGGATTTGGTGCAGTGTGTGCTGTATATCTGGCAGCTGCAACACTGCATGTAGCAGAGAAGGCATGCATGCTTCATGTTGAGAAATACAAATGTTTTTCAGTTAATTTCTGTAATATTACTAAACATTTTCATTTTGTATGTGACCAAAATATGATAGCACACAGTAAATTTATTTTCAAATTCAAACATTTGAAATAATCTCCATGAAGGTCATAAAGATCAACTAGAAAATTTCATTTGTGAGAGAAAAGAATTTGCCTTCTGAAAAGGGAAATAAGATCTGTGCTGATATGTAACTGTATCTTCATCGTGTACAAATATACATTGCTCAGTTGTTTGGCAGACAGTAATTTGCTGATCTGCATGCTGCACAGTGGTGTGTGCTAGGATCGTGTTTGTTCTGGTGCTAAGTGATGCTGGACTGCTTGCAGTTCTCATTATGCCTTCGTACTGCTTTCCTGATAGGGACTACATAGAATGCCATCAGCTGCAGAAATGTCAATTAGCCAAATTTTGGGCTTAACTTCATGTAGTGTGTTTAGAAGCAGTATTGAATATTGCATCTTTTCAGGTGGAATGGAAGTTCTTTCAGATAGTGTAAAACCACTTTCGGTACGGAGCACCAGCACCAGACTGCTCTGTACTACTGAGGTTGCTTTGTTCTAACTTTAGATCTGCACAAAAGGAGTAACCTGAGTTACTCATCTGAAGTTCATTGTATAGTGAATGGAGAGAAGTGGGAACTTCTAGGAAGTAATTCACTGACTTATTTCAGATATCTACTGATGATGAAAATGGCAGTGCTCTCGCTAACTGCTCTCTGTACTGAGCATAAAAGCAGTGTCAGGTGATGATGTGAGCAGTCTGCTCTTGGTGTTATGAATCTCACCCACACCACAAAGGTAGCTAATACCTTTTCAGACTACATAATAAATGTGACAGTTATTTAAAGTAATCATCGGGCAGTGTGATCTCGTGGGTGGCAGCTCTGCCCAGGGCAGGGAGGTTGTAACTTTATGATCTTCAGGGTCCTTTCCAACCTGAGCCATTCTGTGGTTCTATTTCTAGTCAAACTACTAGTTACTAAAAAGCATTTAAGTTTGACAGTGTCCATCTCCTCATTCGATGCACCTGTTCCACAAAACTGGTGATTACTGGTAAGGAGCGGTTCTTTATGGGCTACCAAAGGAAAGACTTAAACAAGTATCCTTTGTATGTTAGTCTGCCATGTGCACAGTGATACGTGGTTGCACTTCAGAATGTTCTTTTTATAACTGGTTGCAAATCCTGTGTTCTGACAAGTGGCTGTTGCTTAATATCATTAATGTTATCATCCTTAACATCCTTTAACGTTTGAGTGTGTTTCAGCAACCTGTGATCTGCTGCAGTTAAAATATAGGACTTACATGCTACACTGAGACAGGAGAACATTATTCTTCTTATATAGTTACATAATCTTCCATTATCTGCAGAGGCAATATTTTATGTGAGAATTGCTGTAACAGGCTGAAGGCATTTACAGTGTGGATGTATGTATTTGAGTTAATCACTGTGGGCATCCTTTGAAGAGACACTATTAAGAAACCCAAATTTAGACACCTACTCAAGTTTAAAATAAATTCTGAAGTACCTGCTTTCCCTCTAATGCCCAAGAATGGAGTGTATGTTCCTTATTCTGCTGAGTGTCCACACTTGAGAATCTAGTCAGCTAAATGAAGCCCTTCTTCAAGATTTTCAAGCAGTTTGTTGTTCTTTGGATATTTTGATCAGGGGGCAGCAGTATCTGTTTATTTATTTATTTATTTATTTAAATACATCTTTTTTCTGTTTTTCTGCCTTTGTTACTCTTATGAGTGACCCTTTATTACTCTTACGAGTGACCCTTATCCCACAGGTTCAAATGTAGGACAAGTCAAAGAATAAGAGGAAGATATATATTGAAGACGTCATCAAGGCAATATGCTGTAATATTGTCACTGATATAGATGTTAGGGTGACTGAAATGCAGATATGTAGGTTGTTCTGAAAGTAATGCCTCCTATTTATTTACATGGAAACTACAACAGGTACAAAGACCACGATAATACTACTTGTTAGAAAAAAATTTCAACTACAAAATGCTATTTTTCAACATAGTCACAAGCACTAGCTATGCACAAAAGCTAGCTATTAACAAAAGCCTGCATTCTGAATTCTGTGCTTGTAAAAGTCTGTGCCAGTGGAGCTGTGACCACTGCTGAAACACCCCACCCAGCACCTCACTGTGCTCACATTCACTGTTTGGTCTCCATAAACAATGTGAATGGGTGCCATTTTTTCCATATGGCAGAATTCAGTTCCACACCTTTTCTTCACATGCACTTCTGTGTCAGACACTATTTTGTCACGCCACCCCTCTGCTGCCATCTATCACACATCTACAAAATGTAATGGAATATGGCAGGAAGGTTCAACATCTACTTCCATACACTGACATCTGCCTCTGATGTTGTGGGCCAATACCATTAAAAAGAAGGCATTACATTTGGAGCAGCTCTCATATGCTTCTTATGTTGGTAGAAGACTACCGCAGTCTGGGATCAGAAGTAAAAACGGTACTGTGATGATGCATATGTTTGAAACAGTTGGAGTGCTTTTAAAGTAGATTGTATGTTCAAATCCCATGATCTGTGTTTTATAAGAAATATGCTCCTCACTGACTATAAGCTGTTAATTTTATCATTTTACATATTTCTACCAGTAATATACTTCACTCAAAAATGGTGATCATGGAACATTGCCATAAAACAAACTGGAGATGCTGACTTGTGGAAGCCAGCTTGATTTTCTGAAAGATATTGGCTATGCAGAATTCTTACAGCTATCAGTTTTTGTAGTTAGGCAGAAAGTCTTTATGTCTTTCAGGATGTTACCTGAAAAAAAAAGCAGATAAAATCAATGTGAAAGAGTAATCCTGATTTTGCAGTTCGTAATGGTTAATACAATGGGCATTTTTCTTTTTCTTTTTTTTTTTTTTTTTTGTCCAGTTGCTGATGGTGGAATAGATGGGGAAATCAAAAAGATTTTTAAAAGGGTTATAACTTCCAACTATCTAGAAGTGAATGAAAATGGGGTAATTATGCTTAATTGTTCTGTTTTGGAGATAAAAACAATGTGTTGCTGTCCAGAGAAGTAGCTTTGGAAGGAAGAAGACAGTGGCATTGCAGTGTTCACAACAGAAGGCAGGATAATTTTCAGATCAGGATAAAGCATAAGAAAGGGGTCAGTCAAGGATGGTAAGATACTGCAAGTGTTTTGTTCAAGAGAAGAAAAGCAAGGATAGTTTTGAAAATGCAGCTTCCCTTTTAAGAAGCATGTTTTATTCACTTAGCAAATAAAATTTGACAGATATTTAAACAACAGACAACAGACTGGGCGTATATGAGAAGTTTGATCTGTCAATCTGCTCAGCAAATAAGGTATAATGTAAGGTTTGACTTAGGAATGAGCATTTTATGATTTTGCTTTCTTTTTGAAACAAAATACTTTAATTCAGCCTGTTTTTTCATCACATGAAGTGAAGGCAGAGCAGTGAAGGACTAACTTCACAAAGGAACTGCTGGTACCTGCTATGCTCACAAACCCCATCACTGAGTGCGTAGAAGTGGTAAGGCAGTTGCACAGGGTGTAAAACTGTGTCTGTCATCTTTGGTCCCTTGAGGGAGTCAAACACACTTTTCTGTCCTTGCAACACTGACCTCAAGGCTGTTGGATTACTTGGACTGCAGTCACTGTTCACTATTTATATCTTTTACTATATCGATGCAAGGAGAAGAAAAGTTTCCAGAATGGAATATGCTCCCATGTTACTCTTCTATCCACTCTTTGCCCTCTTTGATCCACTGAATCCTAAGTCCTTTGCTGTGAGGCAGATACGCTTCAATAGCAAGTCTTTAATAATACTTTATAGTCCTTATAGAGTAGCTGATTATTTGTGTGAGTGCATCTGTGCTGAACTGCAGCCAGCCTACACAGAAGCTGTACACTTGTTTGCAAACTCTCATTTCTTCCTGTCTGCAAATAAAAGTGCTTTGTAGAGCTCTAGACCGGACACCTGCTTAAGATTTGGGAAAAGTTAATTTTGATTCTAGTGGTCAAAGAGGGGAATTTAATGGAAGTCCCCCAGCTAAGCACTAAGCTTTTTGTAGATGATATTTGGTAAGGTCAGTGAGAGATGTGGTTTGTTCTTAAGTAGTTAGAGACTAAGTCTCACTTTAGTCTCATCTTGTAGAGAAAATGTTAGTGCAGTGGAGGAGTTGGTATTAAATAATAAATAAGTATTATTTGAGGTGCTTGAAATCTTGAAGATTGCAGTGGTGTACAGGGACACATGAGGGACAATTCTCAATATGACTAACTGTAGTACAGATTCTTGGTTCTGTGAGATGCATGCTCATGAACACACACAGTGAAAGGCAAGCTCAGCACACATTTGCTGTTTTGCAGATAGGAACAGTGTAAAAGTGGTGGTTTCAGATAAGATCAAAGGTCAGACAAGTTGCATTTCCTATTTCTGAAGAGGAACAAGCTGCACTTTTTGCCCGGTTATGGGAAACACTGATAGAGTCAGTCCAAATCCACAGTAATCCTTATCTGTTATATTAGCTTCACTTTCAGGAGTCAAAAGTATGCTCAAAAACTTCATCTGGGCCATGGTGTTCAGTACACATTTGTGTAACTGCTTTCCATTTTGTTTTGAAACCACGGGAACCACTGAAGGTGGGTTAGTGAACAACTAATTCCTTTGTATTTTAAATCTACTATCTTAATTGTTTTTTGGATTTTTTTTTAATAGTCCTTATGATATGAAAAATATTTTAAGAGGTAAAGAGCATATTGAGAGAAAATTATGGAGCAGAACCTGGCTTTCAGGAAGGTAGAAGTTAATGCTGGAAAGTGTCAATAAAATCATTCACGAAGAGATACGGTATCTATTTACTGTTTTTAGATATTAGATATTTTACATATTTAATCTGTTTTAATATTTAATCAAAAGATTTCTGAAACACTGTCATGTGTGTTGTGAATAGTGGTTGTTCAATGGTGGTATGGGCTGATTCTGTGAGACAGTGTTGCATGGTAAGAGTGGTACAGGGAGACAGAATCAGCTGTGGGAGAGAAGATTTGAGAAAATGCTTTTGTTTGTAGGCAGTAGGAAATGAGAGTTCTCAAACAAGGGTGTTGCTTCTGTGCAGACTGGCAGCAGCTCAGCACAGATGTACTCACACAAATAGCTGGCTGCCTGCGTGTGGTTCTCCCTGTGCAGATACATTTTCCATATTTTGCATATCTGCAAAATTTCAGCAACTCCAATAGTGCACTCAAATGACTTTAAGTGACTTAAGGTGTCAGTCAGCTAAGTGAATCGTGTAGTTTTTAAAGACACTGTACATGTACACAGCACAGAATTTCTCTGTGTTATTAGTGCAGATTTACAGTTGTAGTTCCCTGTTTCCATTAGGACTTCCACATTTACTCACATAAGTGAACACAGATGGGGGTTAAGAAGAGTGCTATCCTATGACAGCCTGGAGTACATAAGTAACAGGTGTTTTCTTTCCATGTTTTCTTCACACCTAAGTTACAAGCTGAAGCTTTGAGAGGTTGAGAGAAAACTATAATGTGCATTTTTAAGGACAGGTGAAAAATAAACACATTTTGGAAACTACACTGGGAAAAAACTTCCTAGGAAAAGGTGGTTGCCAGAAGGCTTTTAGGTTCATATTGTAGTATGAGATACAAATTTAAATCTTTACTTTCTGACCTGGGCTCTAGTGATTACACTGCTGTCTTGGTATGTGTTTTTCCTTCCCAGTTAAAATGGCATGAAAGATACTGAGTGACAAGCTGCCAGTTGAGCAGGAATTTTGTCTTTACTGGGATCTTTGGATACTTTATCAGTACGTGTGTTTAATATCACTGCAATACCCATATATTAAAGTGAATCAATTAATACATGGGCGATCCTAAAAAGCATAATTTGGAATTTAATCAAATATCTTTGTGTTTTCCCTTTCCTACCCAATCAGTCCTTCAGATGGTTGTCTGTACTTAAATAGTAATATTGAGCAAGTAGTAGTTTCTCAGAACCCAGCTCTGGACAGCAGTAGAAAAACAGACACAGTTTCAGATGTGATTGTTTATTCAGATTTTTCTATCTGTGAAATCCAACCAGATGACTGAGATAACTAAAAAAGCCCTAACAGCTGAAACTATACAAAATACTAGTTGAACATCATATGTGTTCCAAATCAGAATCAGTGGAATGCACATAAAGATGGGAGCTACTGAGGGAGAGGTTGGATAGCAGTGAGCAGAATGGAAAATCATGTGAAATATAATTCAAACTCAGGATGCGGTTGTGGCTTCTTTATAGCCTGCAAATGAGGAAGTGGTTGACAAGTGTTAAAACTCATGATTTTATCTCTGTAATCTCACAAGGGGGTTTAGTGGGCAGGGTGTTGGCTTTTTCCTTTGTTCTTTTTTTAACACTGGTTTCTTCTTAATGGGAGAAATAAAACAGGTAAACATATAAGAAAGACTGTGTCACTGGTCTTTAGTAGATTGCAAATACAATGTATTAAATGGGAATGAAATAGTACTTATTTTTGAACAGCTAAGCAAATTCTTATTTCACAGTATGCACTGGACAGAGGGATTTTTTAATCCTTTCTAATCTTAAACTCAAAGGTGGAGTGCTATGTTCAGTAGAACGTAGAAACACTCGAGCAGTTTTCATAATTATAATTCATTTGCAGTTTGTTCTGCAGAATTGAAAGCATTTGTTCTGTTCTGGATTTATAATAAGCAGTTGATGAGTTGTTATGTAGTGTTAAAGTAGCTCCTGCATTTTCAGCTGAAGAGGAAGTTGGATCTGTTGATAAACCCTACATTATGATGAGGTTTATAAGAGCTGTAGTGAACCTTAAATGTGCGTAACAGTGAATTTTAGGTTTTTCAATGTCTTGCACTCTTTAGCAATATTAAATTTAAATGTGCATGAGTATAAATCATGCTATTAACTTCTGTTGCCATTGCTGCTTCCACCTGAGCTTTTTAGCCTCTTTTGGCAGTGAGAGCACACCCTTGGGGTGCTGAGGGTGCATAGCACGTACTGGTAGCAAGAGCATTTCTACATACAGATATCATTTTAGAACATGTGAACACTTTGAGTGTTTGCAGAGTAATGTTTCATGATATTACAGTAGCTTTGGTAGATCAGCTTTTTTGTGTCAGTATGAGAAGAAAAGTAAAACTTGCATGCCTGTGTCATCGTGAGCCGCTCATAGGCATTCAATGGAAAGACATAATCTATTTTTGGTCTTGGATGTGGACTCAGACCGTGCATAAATTCAAAAAATTCCCAAACAAGGATGCCCAGAAGAGAAGCCAAACAAAACTACAAAACACTCACAGACATAACTTAAACCTTATATTTAAGCATTCCTTTGGGAATTAACTGTTCATTAAAGCATCAGAATGCAATAATGCAAAGATAATCTCACGCTCCATAGATTTTATGTTAAGTAACAGAGGCTTAAAGCTGTTGTTGCTTTTCAGAAGACTGAGTGGTTTTGTAGCTAATGAAGGTGAAGTAAGATGAGGGAAAGGCTGTGAATAAATCTCAAGGAAGATGTGTTCAAAATAAGTGTTTTGTTCATGGTCTGCTGTCAAAAGCAAGACAGATGTGTATTCATTTGGTTGATTTTGGTAGTGTTTCCTGTAAGAAGGAATCCAGGATTAGAAGTAATGGGAGAAATTAAATGAGAACACCTTGTGATTTAAAGCATTAATAAATACATTTAAAATGCCAGGCAGTGTGTGAGACAATTGCTTCTATTTACCTGTTGTTTTCTAAAGCAAAAGAAACTGTTACAAAAATGGATTTCAAGCAATAAGGCTTCTTTCATTAAGCCCATTCTAGTTGTTGTTAAAAGTCAAGCAAGGTAAGAAGGAAATTAATTGTTGTAAAGATGTTGCCACAGAAGCCATCTCATTCTGTTTCACATGGTTTAGCACCACGTCTTGTCTTCTTGTTAGGACAGAGTTGTGTTCATCTCCTGATTTTTTCGTCTGAGGAATTCATTTTCTTTTTGTCTCTCTCCCATTTAGAAAACTTACTGGTGAACAGTTTCTTACTTTACTGTGTGCAGATAAAGGGTGGAATATGGTAATAACGAAAGCAGTAACAGCAGCTGAGCAGAATAATCACCTCAGATTTGTTTGCTGCTGGGGACATCAGATGGCTGACTCAGAATAGTACCTATCTACAAATAAGTACAAATCTAAAAGTTGTGCTGTTGTACTCTTTTGTATTTGGAAGTCCACTCTACAGTATGCCACAGAGAAGCATCCCTGATGTTGGTACATCCTGTAGTTTATCTGTATCTTTTTGATTTATTTTATTACTCCTGAAAGAAAAATATTTTTTTATGCTTCAGTGTTAGAAACAGAAAATATGAAAATGAATGGAGGGTGATGTGCAAAAACAGGAAGAATCTTAAAGTTAAGCCTTACAGGATAAATTCTTAATGAGAGGATTGGTTTGATTTCTTATTACAGCTTTGTTTACTCATGCGAAACGAAATTGAATCACAGAGGTCATCAATGTTATACAAAAGCATAAAAATATATTTTTTAAATTCTCTACAAGAGAAATTTGAAAGTATTGGAAGCTTGTTGTGAGAAAAATATGTTAGTGTATCAGCTGGATTTCATGGTTTGCTAATAAAATGGCTGCTCTGCTAGAAGACAGTTTATTTTAAAACATTCCATTTTGACATACAAATGACAGCGTCTTCCTAACTAAGTGTTTCAGAACAGGACAATAAAAGAGATGCCTTTCTTGAAAGCTAAACTAAACCAAAAATTTACAGCCTTCTCTTTGCTCTTATTGGCTCTGTTCAACTGGTTTGTCAGCAGGTCTCGTGCAGATGAGATTCTCCAGCAGAGACAGTTAACTCTGCTTTTTTATAGTATTGTGTAATGCTCAAATTCTTTATTCAATCTGTAGGAAATTTCCTATAAATCCCAGACAATGTAAGTACTTTACTGTAAGGAGGAATAATGTAAAACAAACAAACAAAAGTCTGACAGAAACAAATCTGTCATCTTTATTGATTTGCACGAGAAATATTGATAGTTTCCTATTTTAAGTGGTTTGTACAGTCTGCTAATTATGTTGGATTTATGTAGATGGGAATGCCAGTCTTAAACCAAAGGAATTATTATATTTAGATAGTTTCAGGTGATTATTTAAAAGCTAATGTGAAATGAATGGGTCCTTTGATGGGTCAGGTCACTTTTTCTTTTTTTTTTTTTTTTTTTTTTGAATCCTTAGTTATTTTGGAATGTTTTTACAGAGAAATAATTTTGTCATGCAAAAAACATTGTATTAATCTTGTTTTTCTCTTACAGGGCAGCACAACTATTTATGTGCTGGAAGAAATGACTGCATAGTTGATAAAATTCGTAGGAAGAATTGTCCAGCGTGTCGCTTGAGGAAGTGCTGTCAAGCTGGAATGGTCCTGGGAGGTGAGCTGCTTTCCACATCTCACTTGGAGTAATAGGCAGTCAAGAAACTTCACTCTCTTGAGTTTAATCTCGATTTGATGCTGTAAAGGAAGGAACCACATCAAAATGGTATTCTTGGAAGGATTACCTGATGTTCAAAATAATTTTAATTCTTTCCTTGTAATTTTTCTTTAATGAAAGTCTGGAAATGTTGGAGCAAAAATAACTTTCTGTATGAACTGGTGATGTATACTTACATTCATTTTCTTGAAACAGGAGGAATTGTATTTTTTGTGTTTATTTATTAATAGTCCTGAATCATTTGATAAGAAAAGCAAACAGATCAACACAAAATCTGCTGTAGGGAACCTGCTTTGGCAGGGGGTTGGACTTGATGATCTCTGGAGGTCCCTTCCAACCCCTACAATTCTGTGATTCTGTGATCAGAGATCAGTACTCTCTCTGCTTTTCTGCTGAGCTCATCATTGCTTTGTATAGAATTCAACAGTTTTTTTTTATCCTTCTTTTCCACTGGAGGGGCTTAAGCAGTGATTGTAGCAACGCAATAGACTTGTGCATACTAGGTACTGGGAATTCCTGTCTTCATATTATGTCTTGCTGTAACAGATTTGTTTTTTAACATAACATTAATCTGTGTTGAGTCCTCTGTCTTCAGGAGCACAGGGAGTAAATGGTACAAGGTCATGTAGTTACTTGACAAGTTTTGCTATACTAATATGCAGGAATAATATGTTTTTTTTTGTTTTTGTTTTGTTTTTTGTTTTTTTTGTATTTTACATGAGAACTTAAGCTGTGTGATGTTTTGCACCAGCGTAGGGCTTGAAGAAATGTATGGCTGAAGATGTATGGCAAGGAGGAATATATTTTCAAATGGAATTTGTGGAGAGAAAAAAAAAAAAAGGCAAAAAAAAGTATTTTTCTAGTGTGTTTTAGCAAATTAAATGTTTCTCTTTCTACATTTCTGTATTGTTTTTCCCCTTGAAAGAAGAACTGGCATTATATACAGTTGGTAATTTCATTATTTTGTTGTGTGTGTGTCCATTCATAAATTAAAATGAGTATGTATTTTCAGGCTGACAGTTTGATTGCACAGCTGTATGCTTTCAGCTTCTGTAATATTCTTTGGCTGCTCCAGCACTCTGCACACATGGCCATTGTGTCATTCTTACATTTTATGCTTTTATCAGTGAAGTAAATCAGTATTCCCCATCATAGGCCAGCTGTTACTGCCTCTCTGGGCTTCAGCCTTCTTAAGAGACAGTGCTGCAGCTGCAGGGAGCAGTTCATGTGATGTGAGGAGGGAGAGGCAGTGCTGCAGGCTGGGCTCTGTTCTGTGACATGCCCCTGAGCTTCTTTGAGTCCTGTTCTCCAAACTGTGTCCCTCTCATCTCATAGCGTTGGAGATACAGAGAATAATGATGGTCATTAGCCTTCCCCCCCCTTGCTGCACATTGTTTGGCCTCCTCTTGGTGAAAAAAAACAGCACTGCCAAGCATATTGGTGACATTAGACTGGGGAAGGAGGACAGAATGAGAACATGTGATGGACATCAACTAGACAGTAGCTCAGCACCTCAATGCCACTCTCTCATTGCCCTTTCTCAGAAGGGCAGATGAAGAAAATTTGATGGGGAAAAAACGCTCTTGGGTTGAGATAAGGACAGGGAGATTGCTCACCAGTGACTGTCATGGACAAAACAGACTCAGCTCAGGGAGATTAATTTCATTTTTTGTCTGTGGCTAACTGCCCAGGGCAGTGAGAATTAAAAGCAAACTACGAACACCTTCCCACCCTCTCCTATTTCTTCCTTCTGACCAGTGCAGAGGAATGAGGAATGGGGGCTGCAATCAGCTCATAACTCTACATCTCTGCCACTCCTCCATGTTCATTCTCTGCCCCTTTCCACATGGCTTCCTCTCAAAACAATTCTGTTTGGCTTTCCCAAACACTGCAGCTCTCCTAGCACTGCTCCAACACAGCTCCTTCCCATAGGTCCCACCCACAGGCATTGTTCCAGCACAGCCCCATGGCAGCAGCTCCCCCTGCCCTCCTACCCCACCGTAGGCTCCTCTCCATGGGCTGCACCTCCCACCTGGGCTGCTCCTGCAGGGGTATCTGTGAGCTGTGCCTCCTTCAGCCATCATCCACTGCTGCACGTGGAAATGTGCTCTGTTCTCCGCCTGTGGGCTGCAGGGGGACAAGCCTCTCCTTCATGGGCCTCTCCTGGGCTGCAGGGAACTGCTGCTTTGTGCCTGGAGCACATCCTGCCCTCCTCCTGCACTGACCTTGGGGGTGCAGGGCTGCTTCTCTCCCACCTCTCAACCCTCTCTCCCAGCTTTCTGTCCCTTCAGTCCACTCTCTCAGAGGCACACCTGGCATTGCTCACAGCTCAGCTCTGCCCAGTGGTGGGTCCCTGTGCTCACAGAGCCACCCCTGCAGTCTTACCACATCTGAATCCTTTCTACACATAACTACACATATCCTTTGGATCCTTCTTAGGGAATGGTGTTATTTTAGATCTGGGGGAGGAATCTCATAAAATCCTGAATTAGAAGGAACCCGTAAGGATCACCAAGTCCAACCCCTAGCTTCTTCATACAGGACCATCTTAAACAAGAACATCCAAATGTTTTTTGAGCTCTGGCAGTTTGAGGCTGTGTTTGAGGCTGCCCTGGGCAGCCTGTTGTATGCCCACCATCCTCTGGTGAGGAATATTTTTCTAATACCCAACCATCCCAGGATGCAACAAACATACGTTTTGCTCTGTTTGTAGGTTCCTAAAGTGTAAGAAAGCTGGACTATTTTGCTAGCAATACTGTGAAATAGTATGTCTTCATTAATGTGTTCTTGTATGAGGATTTTATATCCTCATATTTGAAAACACAATCTGATAGTAAAGGCACTCCATCGTGTATTGGGAGAATATAAACTTCCTTCTTCTCTCTGAATGACTGTTTTTTCCAATCTATTACTAGGAAGGTGGAAATAGTTTCTTTGTAGTTGGTGCTAGGCAGCTCTACCTAACCAGTTTGTGCTGATGTTTAGTCCTTTTCTAAACATACCTAACCAGTGCTGTCTTTCATTGATTGTGGAGGCTGTTCCAGTCCAGTTCTTGGAGGAGCACGTGATCTCTGCCTACATATTCCTGCCTGCTCCAGTGATGTGGTAGCAAGCGGGAAGAAGGGAACAGTGATGCAATGGAATAAAGAAAATATCAAGTGGAGCCATGACTGTGGCATCTCTATTTTTTTTCTCAGCTGGTTCAGATTGAGTGTAGTGTGTCATGTGCTCTTGGTGAATAGGTCTGGGGAGAGTAGGAAGCTAATTACACAGATTGAAGTGGAGCAATTAATGCTAAAGAGGACAGAAAAGACAAATATAGAAAAAAAAATAAAATGAAAACTGCATAGATCTTATATTGCAAATGAGGATTTAAAATCCAAATTTAAAAAATGCCCTCTATATTACTATTGGTCTTACTACTCTCATATATCTTAGTTTTGCTCTTTACCATTTTTTGCTGCACACATCTTGCAGTGTTCATCACAGCATGACTCTGCTTATTTGGATAATTATCCTCAGGGAGTAAGTGTCCACAGGCAAATTCGCAGTCCATAGGGAAAATTGTATACTTGGATACCTCGTGAACTATTTTTTGGAATTGTTCAATACTTCAAATCTTTTCCTGTGTTTACAGCCTGTAAGAATGTTGCACATTCTGTGATTTCGGTCTTTTAGACAGAACTTCCATAGATACACTTATTTTCTTTTGCTTATATGTGATTTCTTAATTCTAGCCTTCAGTAACTGAGCAAGGACCTTCTATAATATTTAATATTACTTTTAATATTTTTACATAATATTTAATACTTTAATTTAATATTTAATATTTTAATATTTTAATTTAATAATAAAATTTAATTTAATATTCTATAGTATTTAATTTTAATTTAATTTTAAAGGTGAAGAAGACTATAAGATTTTACAGAATGTTAAGTATAGATTCCAAATACGTGAAATTAATTTTACTGTTGGGAATGCTCTTGTCTTCTACTGAATGTTACTGAATGGCAACCATATAGATAGATGAAAAGTGTATTACATTGACAGCAGCTCCATTTTCTGCCCCTACCTCACAGCAGTTAAATCGGTCTGCACTGTTTTCAAAAGAAATTCTAGTCAGTGCATTACCTAGTAGCAAGAAATAGCTTTAGCAACTGTAATTTCTTGATGTATACAAAGAAAATATTAATGAAAGCATTTGTTTCATAATGCCCTAATTTCTCTTCTCTGTGGGAATGTTAATTTAAGTTCTATTGTTTCAGCACTGCATGTGTTAATCCATCTCCTTTCTAGTCTTCTACCTAATAGGGTAGCAGGAGGCTTTGTCAGATCCTGGAGTAAATGAACACTCAACTTTTTTTCCTATCAGTGGATTTGTGATTTTCCCAGGCTGACTGTCATTGATTCCTGGTTCTGCTCTACTGCTAAATCATCACACTATTCATTGTTTCAGTCAGTTTTCAGTGCTCATTGCAATGATTGGATGCAGACAAATCTTAATTAATTTTCCAGGTAATGGAAGTGGTAGTGTCAGCGGGCTTATTAAAATCAAGATGTATGACTTCTGCTTTTCTGCTTTGTTCCTTTATTTTGTATACACCCTCTTAGGGTGTACACAGTTTGTTCTGCTACACAAAACGTAAGAGCAGAGTGACCTTAAAGTCAGAGCCACAGTGTTCTGTCAAGAGTAATAAGTCATTGACATGTTTCACCTGATTAGAGTGATTGCAGGGTGTGAGGAAGGACAGTGAGGTGTTTGACTTTCACTAGAAATTGATCCATTTTAATACAAAATTTCCACTGTTAATAATGATGGATTGGCTGTTTTATTCTGTGTACCTAGTTAGAAGAATATTAAAAAACAGAATTATGGTATGTGTAATGGAGAAAATCACAGTATATTTGATGCTAAGATGATGTAGGTTTTATTGTTTTTATTACTTTGTCTTCTGAGTACACATACTACTCAAATACTGTATCACTTGCTCTTTGTAGTAAATCAGGGAACTGTGAGTACCAGGAAGCTGCTTGAGTGGCTGGCCATCCAATTTAAAACAAATTAGTGAAAATGACAGAAAGAACAGATGTTCTGTATAAATGTGCACAGAATGGTCTTACACTAACACAAATAGTTGCCAGGTTGGATTAGTAGTCTTTACACATTATAGGGCATAGTAGAGACATTTGCTTAACTTAAAGCAGGAAATTATTTCAATGTTTTTGTAAGCTACAATTGAAAAAACAATACTACTTTCAAATCTTTGTTGTTCTCCCTATGTCCTTAAGAGTGAAAATCTGTGATGGTTTCCTTGCAATAGATAGGAAAGTTTATTGTGACTTACCTATAGGTAACAAGTGGATTTGGTGTACTGCTAGCTCTTAAGCAGCATAATTAGACCTAAACGCATACATAAGTCTGCAAGACAGTGCAACATTAATTCTGATCCATTTAATCACTTGGAAACATGGGTACTTATTAACTACTCACATTTCCACATGGTAAGTGCTCTGTTTCTTTTTTTACTTGTTCTCTGAACTGTAAAAATATCTGAAATCATTATTTCACTTGAAATCATTATTTATGAACTACCAAATGCATTGTTCCCTCTCTGCTTTCCTTCATGCCTAAACAATAGTTAATGGGAAATTCCCAGCATGTTTAGGACTATATAAGTATTTTCTATGGTAGAAATTGGTCCAAGTGTCTATTAGTCTGTGTTTTGTTTTCTCTTTTGGTGCTTTTGTTTTCTTTTGTTTTGTTTTATTTTGCCCAGATGTAAGATAATTTGTAAGTTGGTGTTGGGTTGTTTACTAAGGACTCACTGATCAGGAATATTTGTATCCTTATTACAAGTGATAAAATAAGCATAAGATTGGCACAGAACTTGATACAGAGCTAACTGACCTCACAGTTAAGTTAGTGGGAGTACAAACTGTGACTTCATTGGATAATGACTGCTGTTGAAGAGCCCATCCTTCACATTTATACGGTTAATAACATGTGAAGTGTGACCAGGAGGGCGAGGGAGGTGTCTCTGCCCCTCTACTCAGCTCTTGTGAGACCTCACCTGGAGTATTGTGCCCAGTTCTGGAGCCTTCGACACAAGAAGGACATGGGGCTGTTGGAGTAGGTCCAGAGGAGGGCCACAATGAAATCAGAGGGCTGGAGCACCTGGAGAGTTGGGGCTCTTCAGCCTGGAGAAGAGAAGGCTCCACAGGGACCTTAGGAAAAAGGGGCCTACAGGAAAGCTGGGGAGGGACTTCTATTAAGGGCATGTAGCAATAGGACAAGGCTGGGTGGGGCTTTAAGGAACATTGGCACTGGATGACCTTAAAGGTCCCTTCCAACCCAAACGATTCCATGATTCTATGGTTCTGTTTCTTGAAATTTTGTTTAGCATACTCTCTTTGGATTTTAAATAGTGTTCTAATTAAAATGGAAGTTTTGCACTTTTGTGTACACCTTTCTTTTCTGTTTGTAAAATGTGTAAGTATTCATATTCGTGATAGGAAAATAAAAAAACTTCTACTTTTTAAAGCAAATTTGAGCTTTTTAGTTGCAATCATCTACTCATTCCTGTCTGGTTCAAAAACAAGAGGATTGATTCTTCCTTCAGCTATGCCAGTATACATCAAGAGTTACTAAAGACATGGAATTTTTTCTGTATTAAGTATTTAGAAAGAACAGAAGGAATCTTTCCATGTTTGATGTATTAATCTTCTTTGATGTTACACTATGACATTAATGTACTAATGAATGTTTTAAAAAGGTCAGTGCAAGTCTCTGGAGTATCCATCTTAGATATTCCAAAATGGAGATACAGGATTTTGGTAAATTTTGTTATCTTCTATTATGTGGGAGCAAATAAAGAAAAGGGAATGGGTTTGTTCCTACATAAATCCATTTTTATTGAAACCTTCCATTTTTGCATGTAGTTGGGAGACAGAAAGTTTCCAAGGAGAAAGGCAATGGATGAGACACACTGCTTGTGTCTCTAGGTGCCTCCAATGCCCTGCTGAGAAAGGATTCATAGCACATGCTGAAATTAAGGTGTGCTCCCTTACTCCAGTATCCTGGAGTCTCTTTGGTGCATAGGTTGCATTCTGACAGTGCAGCAGTACTATCAACTAAAACAAAAAGAGGGCAGTAACAGAGATTTTTCTGTCACATTTATTTAGTGTGTGTTATTTCCCATGTCAAATATTTCACTTATAAATAAAAATACTGTTTTTTCAAAAGATAATGTGATATGCATTATGTCAGCCAAATGCATACACAGTGCTACGCTTCTACTACTCTTCTCATTTACTTTTAGTGTTATTTGTGTTTTGCCTTTTTACAATACAATTTCTCAATGATTCAGTGATATGATAGGCAGGGATTTTCTTTTCCACCACTGAAATTTGCTGCATGTCTTTTCTGCTTTTTACAGTACAATATGCAGCACCTCAACAAGTAAAAATATCGACTTCTGGTTTGTTTGATATATATTTTTTTTTAACAGAGCATTCTCCTTCCTTATTGTTTTCTTTAAGAGTGAAACTTGTGAGCCTCTTAATTTTCTTGAGAGAATGACTTAGTATATGTTTGCTGTCACCCTGCATCTCTCTCATTGTTCTACTGACATCTATATCAATATAAGTACCAGCTTCTTTATTATGATATACATTTTTTACTAAGGAAAACTTGTTTAACAGCACTGAGGAGTTTAACGATCTAACAGCAAGTTTTACCTTTGATGATCTGTTCAAAGCAAACACATTCCATGTAGCCGTAAATATGACTTTTTCTTGAAACCTGTAGTTTGTTACTGAGTGTTGCTGTTTTCGAGCCCTTGAAGGTTTGGTTTTTGGTGTCCATGTGGTGTACCTCCAGCCCTGAAACAATTTGGAAGAGTTGCTACCTAGAGCTCTGTATCTTTACAAAGCCATAACAGGTGTAGTCTCTGTCTTTATTTTGGGAAAGCATCTCAAGTTTTGTTTTGTTCTGTTTTTCTGATTATTTTTTTTTTACAAACCACTCTAGAAAGTGAAGAGTTTTCAGAGGGTTAGCAAGGTTTTACAGTATATGTTGACCTTTCAGTCATTCCTGGATTCTGTTTTCATTCTTGTGAACAGCAGGAAAATATTACATGAAAGATTACCAAAATGAAATTTATCTACTAGACTGAAATGCCTTCCTGGAATTGAAGCAAAGGAATTTTTCTGTGTGATAATTACTTACTTGCATTTCTGTTTCTGAATATTAGTGAGAAAAAAACAAAAACAAAAACAAAAACAGTGTCCTTAATTAACACTGAATAGCAACCGAACTGTAGAGCCAGCTGGCTGGGCTGTCGGATGGAACAGTGGGAAGTGAACCAGAGAAAACTTTATGAGGTTACAGTAACCTAGAATTCATGCAATAATTTTAGTGGGTGGGTTCCATTCATCTCACAGTGCAGAGAGGAGGTTTTGGAGAGATAAACTCTTAAGAATTTTCCGAGATTATTTCTTAATTACATAAATAGTAAAAAAATCAACTTAGAAGACTATTCTATTTGTTGTAGATGAAAAGTGTAATCTAATTCTACTGGAAGATATTGATGTTTCTGCTTCAAGTTTTTTAACAGATCTGCAATTTTTTTTTTTTTTTTTTTTTTTTTTCCAGGTCGAAAATTTAAAAAGCTTAACAAAATTAAGGTTGTGAGGACATTAGATGTTGCACTCCAGCAGCCAGCAGCCCTTCAGGATGAAAGCCAGTCTCTATCGCAAAGGCTGTCCTTTTCTCCAAATCAAGAAATACAGTTTGTTCCCCCAGTGATAAGTGTTTTGCGAGGCATTGAGCCTGAAGTTGTCTATGCTGGTTATGACAATACAAAACCTGAAACACCAAGTTCCTTGCTGACCAGTCTAAATCATCTTTGTGAGAGGCAACTTCTTTGTGTAGTCAAGTGGTCAAAATTGCTACCAGGTAATAGCAGTTCTTGTTGTAGTGAATTCTTGTTAAGCAAATATGTCATAAGCCAAGCAGTCAAAAGAGAAGATCACTTGCTTATTGTCTGCATGTTACTTAATTCTTAAGAAACTGTTAAAGGATTAAGTTTCCACTTCATCAGATGATGTATGCACTAATCAAATGCATTTTAATGGGAAGCCCTTTGTAAATTAAAGTTTGTTTATACTTATTTAAAAAACAAAAAACAAAACAAAAAAAAAAAACAACCCCAAACAATAGAGGTCCAGAGTGTTTCTATTCTTGATCATTATAGCAGCCTTTCCATCCTAACTCTTCTGACTCTACTATTCATACTTTGAGTTTATATATTTTTTTTTCTTTTCTGCATGTTCTTCATTCTTATTCTTGTTGAAAAGAATTTTGAAAGAAACAGAGAAAAACTACAATACTAATAGCTAAACAGCTCACAAATACTCTATGAATGAGAAGCAACTGAATTTCTGAGGAACTAAGAAATAGAAAAGAAAAGGTCGTGATTATATATCTGTGTTCTCTGTATGATAATAGAAGCCAGGTCCTGGGATCTATAAAAATCAGAATATTAATTTGGAGGCCTAGAAATGTGCTTTAATTTGGGCTCAACTGACACTTCTGTCCTGCAGTACAGTGTCAGACCTCATCAGTCAGTTGAACTGGGATTGTTCAGTCTGGAGAAGAGGCCCAGGGGATACCGTATAGCTCTCTACAACTGCTTGGAAGGAGGTTGTAATGAGCTGTGGCCAGCCTCTTCTCCCAAGAAACTAATGATAAGATGAAAGGGAATGGCCGTAAGTTGTGCCAGAGGAGTTTCAGGTTGGATGTTAGTAAAAATTTCTTCACAGAAAGAATGATGAGATGTTGGAACAGGCTGCCCAAGGAAGTGCTGGAGTCACTGTCCCTAAAAGTGTTCAGGGGAAGGGTAGATATGGCAAATGGATGGGGATAGGTTGATTGTTGGACTAGATGATCCTAGAGGTCTTTTCCAAACTTTATGATTCTATGCTTTTGTGGTATTTAATCTCATTAAGTGAGAAGAAAACAAACCTTTTTTTGCTGGGTAATTTTCTGTCGGCTTTATGAGCTGAACCAGTTCACTGAGGATAGGATGAATGCCAGAGCTTGCTTGAAGAAGGTACCAGGACCAGCTAATGAGCAACAGTTTTTGGTAACAGGAAGCTGTTAAATCATCTCTGATACTTAGATGCAATCCTTAAAATTATCCAAGAGCAGAAGTTATAGACACACGCACAGCTGATGTTCTCTGGGTTTAAATGCAATAAAGGTGTTCATAGGTGAATGTTTATTGTGTTATTTAATTTCATTTCCAGGATTTCGGAATTTACACATTGATGATCAGATAACTCTCATCCAGTATTCCTGGATGAGTCTAATGGTTTTTGCAATGGGATGGAGATCATACAAACATGTCAGTGGTCAGATGTTGTATTTTGCACCAGATCTGATTCTGAATGAGTAAGTAGACACTACTCATGCACAATATGAATGTTATTTTGAATTTCTTCGTGTTGATGGAACGTGATTTCACTGAAACCAAGTTTTCATTCATTATTTGTTCTGTTTCAAAATTAACAGCGAAGTCCACTGAGGACATAAAATTCAGTAACATTGGGAAGGATTGTATGGGAATCCCAAATATTTTATTGATGAGGCCAAACAAAATAAGTTCAAATATTATTTTAATTATCTAACAGAAAAGAATTAGAATTATGTTGTCAGAAGATTTACATGAATTCAAATGCGTAACACAGAAGTTCACCTTCATTAAATGAAACTAAACGGGATTTTCTTTGGTCATCGGTGATTGGATGGGTTTTTGTGAGATGGTGGATTAAATTCTTTCATCTCCCATGTGTGTTAATTGTGCTGTACAAATGGAAGCGCTTTGCAGGGATAAGACTCAGGGAGCTTCAAATTCTGTTGGGTCCCCTAGTGTACTCTGGGATGTATCTCATGGTTATATTCAGAAATCCACAGTAATGGCTTTAGGCAGTAGTGGTATGCCTTGGTGTTTTACCCTGCGTGTGCTCCAATGCATGCCATATGAAGAAGACTTTAAATACTTTCTTCCAGAGGAGTGTTGGGATTTGTGAGCCCTGCTTATAATTCCTTGTAGACAGCTTCCTGTTTGTAGCTTAAGACCATTTATATTGAGCAAGAGGTGGACTGACCGCATGCAATTCTCGTGGCTGTAGAACATCTCGTCAGATCAGTGTCAGAAAAAATTATAAGAGCTAAACATGAGGAGTAACGTACACTAAATCAAAGCTGCCACTATTTACTGGGAAAAAAACAAAAACAAAAACAAAAAAACTTTTAGACCAGTGAAAGGTAACTGCTGAACACCAGCAGAAATGGCAACCCTCCCTGCTTCCTGCCCTGGTCATGCATGCCTAAAATTTTACTTAAGCAGGATCAAACACTATTTGGCTGCATGGTAAAACAGATAAGGAAATGACATGTTTGAAAAATACACTAGGATAAAACCTAACTTGCCAATTAAGCTGATCCCTGATCTGACTCACCATGTGGGCTGGAAGGCACTAATGCCAGAAGAGTAGGAGTGCACACCTAGAGGTGGGAAGAGATCATGGAAATTCCATCTACTATGGCAGCACACACATAGATTGTTTTGAAATAACCATGAAACCACAGTCCAAAGATTGTTTTGAAGACAATTTGTTATGTACTGAACTTGTCTGAAAATGAACTGTAATGCTCTTTGAGAGTGACTTGCTCAGTAGCATAATTTCAGAGAGTAAGCAGTATTGGATTGACAGTGGTTTCATGGACTTGTATTAAAATACTACAAGACTTTACTGTTGCACCTTGTGGTGTCTGAAAATATGCTTATGAGCAGCATCTAATGCACCTTGAAAGCTATTGCTTCTCTAAGATGCTGTTTATGAATAAGGATTATCAGAAAGGCCAGGCTGAATGGGGCTGTGAGCAGCCTGGCCTAGTGGGAGGTGTCCCTGCCTGTAGGGGGGGGGGTGGAACTGTACAAGCTTAAAGGTGCCTTCCAACCCAAACCATTCTATGATTCTATGAAAGGAATAGAAAGGGAGAATTAAAGTGGATATGGAAATAAATCTAGCCAGTTCTTGCAGATCAAAATTTCATGTTTGAGTCATTGAAGAGCTGGTACAAGACTTTGGATATAGAACAAAACTGAAAACATTTCATTTAAAATAACGAAAACACTTTAAATACCATAAGAAAAAACCCTTGGTGCATTGAGAAAAGTCTTTTATTAACGGAAAATATCTTCTGTTTGGAACACTATCTGTAGTTAGTTTGGAATGCTAGACTGAGCTCAGAGTTACAATTCCCATTGTAACAAGTGATAAAACTCCATTGGTCTCATGGGGAGCAAAATTTTATTGGCTTGTAATTGTTGTACCTCAGGGTACAGCTTTGTAAAATAACTCCACATTACTGCATCTTCCAGTGAATGTAGGACAAACTCAGTTTAGTTTACAAACTTTATAATGATATTGTTTTTATCATTTCATCATCAGTTAAGAACTGCCTTTCTAATAAATAAATGCAATAAAATAAATTCACTACACCAAAATCTCAAAGAGAAAAGTAAGATCAGAGTACTGCAAAAGACTAGATAATTTTTGTATTTCCTTATGAAATGTCCTATTTACTGCTGCAGGAGTCAGGTAAGGCTGTAGTAATGTCTACTTTCACTTAAAATATTTTTAAAATATGCTTGCATTTAATACTTCAACTGTTTCCGTAGTGCTACAAAATAATTCAGTTGCACTTAGCAGAAGAATTTTGTACAAGCAACAAAGAATTTTGATGTACATTAATTAGAAACATCTTTGCAAAACCTATGAACAAGTTTTTATCAGCTTTCAGCCTCTAGTTTTATGCTTTGTTTTCAAAGAACTTAAAAAGTTATCAACTTCTAAACAAAAGCACTTCATCGTAAATATTAGCTTATTATAAATTAATAAAAAAACTTTATTTTTGGTGATAAGCATTCATATGTGATAGTCTACAAGTTCTTTTCTAACCAGAAGTAACAGATTAAACATTGAAAATAACAACTTGTTACTTACAATTAAAAAACTAGTAAAGAAATTGTTCATTTGTTTTTCTTAATTTCAACACTGTTAATTACGCTGCTCAAGGCACTTCCTTGAAACAATTAGTAATTAAGCTGCTCCTCTTCTTTATTTTCCTGTTTTGTTTTTTTTTTTTTATTTCTTTTTTTGCCTTTTCTGGGTGTAAGACAGAGGATGAAAGAATCGTCGTTCTATTCGCTGTGTCTCTCCATGTGGCAGCTCCCACAGGAGTTTGTCAGACTCCAAGTTAGTCAAGAAGAGTTTCTATGTATGAAAGCACTGCTGCTTCTCAATACAAGTAAGCTCTTTTGTTTCTAACATATCACTGGTAAAATCTTTGTTTTGACCGATGCTGTTTAACTTGATAATTGCTGAGCTTTCTGGCTTAGCAAATGGAAAACTTCTTCAGGAGGAAAATGTTAGCATATCAAGACCTAAAAATATGTTTGCAGTGTCTGTAGGGAACAAATAATCTGTTTCATCATTGTGTTTGTTTTGTATAAAGGCACTGGAGAAATGTTGGATCCCTTTTAATGTATTGTAATACTGTATTATGCATTTTCAAAACAACTGTGCATATTTCGGTGAGGAAGAATGACTTCAAACGACACTACACAGATAAAAATCTCCTACAGGCATTGGAAATATATAAATATTTGATTGACTTTGGGGTTTGTTGGTGGAGGGATTGATTCTGGCCTAGAAGTTAAAGCATGCTTATTCAAAAGATTCGCAAAAGTGGACATGGCAAACAATATTAATATTTATTCACATTTTCTACTTAAGCCAAGGTTTAGCACAGCTGTGGATAGACTAACTTCTTTTAGTTGTTTACTTGAGTACAAAATTTGTGATCTCTTTAATTGTATGCATCTTTGTAAGAATGCAGTATACAGCACTGCACTGAACTGTAATTGAAAAATATGGTAGTTGATGAGATTCCCTTCTGAAGCCTTTTCTAAACTACTGGGAAAGTCATCAGCTGATGCCTTAAACAGTCCACAAACAGGAAGTTTTAAAATTTTACTGCTACCTTTAGGAATAAAACTAAACACCTCCTAGAACTAGAAATGGAAGCATGTTGAAGTTTGGTTCTGTGCACACTTACTGAGTTTCCTGTTTCTTGGCTGTACAAAGACTCAACAGAAGATAAGGAATTAAAATTTATTCCCTCTTAGGCTGTTCTTGCCTGCTGTTTACATAAGCTCATGCTTTCAGAAGTCTGTCATCAGCAGAGTATAGACAGTAAAGTAAGCGTAGTTCATAGGAATATAAAAATTACTAGCATAATAGCAAAATAGCACACACTCTGCTAGTGGAATAGAAATAATACAGAAAATAATCCCAATGCAATATAACTGCAGTTTCTTTCTTGGAATTACATCAGAGTTTTGAATATATTCCCATTATAAATGTTTTCCATCTTCTTTTCATCACATTTTGAAATCCTATGTAAATCTATGTAAATGCTGGAGGGAAGTCTTACATTTCAGTTAGGTTTAGATACATTTGTGATATTCTAACTCCACGTACCAGTAAGCTCAAATAAAATAATTTTAAAAATATGCTGCAGTGGTCCACTCCCTCTCAATGCTGGGTGCATCAGTTTAACAGTGATCACTAAGCCACCATTCTTTATCAACTGCACTTCCATTATAAACTCACTTTTAAGATCATGTGCTTGTATGTATGCAAGAAATTAATTTAATAATATGAAAGTATTTTTGCTTATGTTCATGAGTTTTGCTTTCTGTTCATTCCTCTACTTATTGTCTTATAGGAAAAAACAGTTTGTCAGATCTTTGGGAAAAGGAACACACCTAACCATTGTTGCTGAGACATTTAGTAAACATTTGGTACTGTATAAATACAATACTCTCCACAAAACAATGCTCAAAAAGCATAAAACCTGATTGTTGATATAAAGTATTTTTAAAGATTATTTCTATTTCATGCTGTTCACCTTTATCCTCTTCAGATGTGAAAGTGTGACCATTTCAATCTTTCACATACAACAGTAAATCATGTCTCAACTTTGTCTCTCATTCTGTTTTCTATTTGAGTTTTTATTATAATCCACTGGCTTTTCTTTTAAAGACACAGTAATGTGTATTGCACATGACTAAATATCAGACACAATGTATTTCTAAATCTGAATGGAAACCCCAGCTTTATTTTTAACATTTTCAGTTTTACATTTTTTCCCTTGATGTAACTGTGGTGTAGTCTTTTTCTTTTTTTTTTTCTACTGTATTACTGACAGTTTTAAAACTGTCTCAAAAGTAGAATTAGTCTTAGCAAAAAGTAGACCAACTTTTTTATTTTCTGCCATTGTTTCGATTTTCTAGTTCCTTATTTACTATGTTTTACATATAGACATATGTTATATGCTTTGCTTTAATGATACCCAAAAGTTCTAAATAGTTCTCCATGTAACAGAGGCCACACATGTGGGAACCAATACAGTGAATAGCTCAGACAGAATATGATATAAGGAAGTTGGATTGTCTTATGGAGGGTACAACATGCTTAGTCCAGCATTTCATCATCATCAGCTGCCAGAAGAAATCAAACATGACACGTCCCTAAAAGCCAAACTACTATTCGATATGTGGAAGCAATCACAACTTCTGTTGTTGATTTTTATTTAAGTTCAGATTTGGGTTGGTATCAGAATTTGAATTCTACATGCCAGTTCTTAGACACTTGTATTTGTAGTCAGCTTGCTATTCTGTAGATATATATGCATATATATACATATATATGTCTCCATCCTTCCCCCAGACATTCAGTTGTCTGAGAAAGTACTGACATGAGTGGTCAGTGTCAACTTGGATCATTTCCTCTCTTGGACAGTCTCCCATAAAATAAGAAAATTCTGCTTCAGAGCAGAGATTTGAACTTTGCTTTGCTTTGTATAGGCTCTCTCTGGGCTCTAGATGAAGAAAATTATGAATTTTAATGTTTGCCTCAAATGTCTTTATCTGCCTTACCTTCTCTTACTTTATGTATCTATCTATCTATGTCTATACCTATATCTATACCTATATCTGTATCTATCTTCTATTTCTATTTCTATATCTACATTTAGAGGTCCAACTGTACTCAGTCGTGGCCAGATAGTAGCCATGGCACAATACCAGACTGAAGGTATATGACATACTTAGCATGTGATTAATTTAATTATGTGAGCTACTACTCACAAGACTCCTTTAGAGTCCATAGAGAAAAATAAGCATTTCTACCTGCAGTGTAATTCATGTCTTTCTAAGCTGCTTCTACAACAGTGAATATGTCATGTGCCCTATTCTCACCTGATTTTTTCCACTGAAAATATAGGGAGCTGTGGTTGTTCCTTGTATATGTGCTGTCAGAAGATGAAATGTTAAATGTGACATTACAGTGTGAAATGTCATCGGAAAAAGAAAAAGGAAAGGGAAAAAGAATTTTTCTATCAAAAACAGTATTTCTGAAACTAGATTCTATTTTAATATATGATTATTTTAACAAAGCAAGGATTTAAATTTGAGTGCCAGTTGGGGATGTTTTTTCAAGTTTTATTTTTTAAAATTTTCATTTCAGTGTCTTCAACAACATAAATTATAAGACATATATTACATGCTGCCCTGTCATGGAAAATAGTGCTCAGACCGTATCAAAGTTTCCTTACAGTGCTGCCAGAACATAGAATCAATGCTCAAACATGATCTTACTACTAGGAGTCACTAACAGGTTCATTTTTGGTATTCTCTGTATTCCTTCATTTTGGTCCTAACAACAGACCATTAAGAGCAGAGCGAGTTGAGCCATTTGCTTCTGTCTGCTAATTATCTAAGAAATATTCAGATTTAAGACTCTAAGAGTACATCTGCTCTTTTGAGTAAGAGAAGTCCAAACAGGAAACCTGAGCCTTGGATGCTTTACTGTCTACATTATTTAAAGCTGTTAATTCATTCCATGATGCCATTTCAAAGCACTCCAGCTAGATGTAGGATAAATATGCTCTAAGGGGGGCAGGCTCTCGGCAACGTAAGATAAGCCAACCTATGACATATTTCCTTAAGGACCAGAGGGGTTCTTTTTGCATTCTTCTTTCAGCATGGCCTTAAACTTCATCTATACCTATTTCTAGACATCAGAGGTTAGTATGTTGTATGACTATTTCTGGATAAACTGATTAACAGGAAGAAGTACTTGGCAGATAATAAATTGCACAGCACACTGTGAAATATAATCTGTTCCCTTACTTAAATCTCTCTTTTTGCCTTAAGAATACATTGCAATACAAATGTTGCTTTCTTTTCAGTTCCTTTGGAAGGTCTAAGAAGTCAAAACCAATTTGATGAGATGAGAACGAGTTACATTAGAGAACTGGTGAAGGCCATTGGCTTGCGCCAGAAAGGTGTTGTGGCTAATTCCCAGCGTTTCTATCAGCTTACAAAACTGATGGATTCCATGCATGATGTAAGTTTACTTGTTAACTTGTGTTGTTATTCTTGTTTTTTTTTTTTAAGTCAGAAGCAATTTGAATTTCATAAAGGAAATTTTATGAAAAGTGGCTAGTTAACACTTCTAAACTAAAAAAAATGTAAGTATACCTCTCCTTTGATGTGTGAATAGAACAAAGAGATAGCTGTATATTTGGTAATCAAAACATACTGTATAAAATGTTTAAATATTTGAAAATAGGCATTTGAACACTACTTCTGCATTATTTCTGTATCTAGAGCAGTTAAGATTGTTGGTAGGGCTCCATGTGTCTGTATGTGTGTGTACATGTTCATAAAAATTATTTACAAAATGTAGAGAATAGGGAACTCAAAAGAAAGCCATTGATTTTTCTTCCTTAATTCAAGTATTTTTACACATATACTGTATGCTGTTTTTTTTCCAGTATCTGTTCATATTCTGGGATTGATTAATATCAGAGATCTCTAATAGTGATGTAGAAATTCATAAGTGTTTTAAAAGATATATCTGAATACTTTCCACATCGCTGAAAATCCAGCATGCATCCTCTGGGCTTAGCATCCATTAAAACTGAGGAATGATGCTCTCTGCCCATGCGAATAATGTTTTGTAATGGCTTCTGCATCTCTGCAAGAGGGGCAAGAAGCAGAGATACAAGGCTTGAACATGGACTCAAGGCTTGAACATGGACTGGTGGAGTGGCACTAAAATACTTCAAGAAAAGTGATTTTGAATTCTTGGCTGTGACAAGGTCATAGAGAGTTGAGGGAAGGATGAGGTCTTTGTATTCTTTTGTGCTTATGTGCATTTTTTTTTTGTGTGTGTGTGAATAAATTCATTTTTTCATATAAAAGCTTTCCTTGTCACTAATTCCTCCTTTTGATGGAGGAAAAAGCTGAAAATCCCATTTATGAAGGTTGAGAGAGGCAACGATATTGATAATTACGTGGTTCACCAGGTAGTCTGGAGTCCTTTGATCCACTGCACAGACCTCTCTCTATCAACTTTTGCTCTGCACAGAAATCACATTGACCATTTAGCTGTCACATCTCGTCAGATAACATCAGAAGATGAATAGGATAAGGATGAAAATAAAAGAATCAGAGAATTTTAGGGGTTGAAAGGGACCTCTAGAGATCAGCAAGTCTAATCCCTCTGCTAAAGCAGGTTCCCTTACAGTAAGCTGCACAGGTAGCCATCCAGCCAGGTGTGAATATCTCCAAAGGAGACACCACAACCTCTCTGGGCAGCCTGTTCCAGTGCTCTTTCACCCTCGCTGTAAAGAAGTTCTGTAAAGAAGTCCTGCACATTTGTGTGGAATTTCTTATGTTCCAGTTTTTGGCCATTGCTCCTTGTCGTATCACTGCACACCACTGGAAAATATTTATAAACATTGATCAGATCCCCCCTCAGTCTTCTTTAGGCTGAACAGGTCCATGTCTCTCAGCCTTTCCTAATATGGAAGATGCCCCAGGACCTGTATCATCTTTGTCACCCTAATAATCCTTAAATACAAAGTTAGACAACAGAACGTTCTGAGGATATTGAGATTAGCTACAAGATATACTGGTAGTTGAACTCCTCATTATTTGGGAATGTTGGTGCTAAATCCTTGTCAGGAATCCAGTCAGCCAACTTTTACTTGCAAAAACAGTTCCTGGCCAGTGTCCTACTCATGCTAGCCAGGTGCTTAAGGAATCTGTCATATGATGTTTGCATGTGGCTTGCTTGGAATAAAAGACCTTCCTGCCTTACTTGGAATAAGAATTTTCAGTTTGGATCTCACAACATCCAGAGAAGAATTGAGTACTGAGTTATTTATTCATTTCAAATTTAACATAGTAAAATAGCCTCAATGGAAGCAAGTGAAAGAGGCTTGCAGCAGAATATCCAGCAAAGCAATGGCTGGAGTAGTGTTTGGTCTGGAGATGTCTGAGTGCGAATCCCTCTTCCAGCTCAGACTGAGAGAAGTAGGTGATACAAGATAAGCCATCCCACTGGAGAGACCACACATTGCTAAAGCTCTAATAGGATTCTAGACAACATAAAGGTCATAGGTCTTTAAGAAAAACTAAAAAAATTGGTACTTCCTAGAGAAGGTAGGTGAAAGGGTGTAGCAGTTGCTTTCTAGCAACGAGGGCCTATGAAATTTAACATTATCAGCATATCCAGATATGATCATAGTCAGAGCTATGGGAAACCTCAAAAGAGAAAATACAGTCCTTGGGGCAATGTTTGAATATCATCTAGTAAACAAGGCATTGAGACTTCTTTTGTTGAACATGAGCATAAAATAAAAGTTTGAATAGTTTTTAATAACTCTGTTGTTCATGGTACATGTAATAAGTGAGTTCTCATGCTAGTGATTCTGACTTTTTTAGGACATGTCATTTAGCTATATTTATGATTTTTGCCTTGGAATTTTATTTTAATAGGGAATAGCAAGTTATCCTCATTATTGGTTCAAGGAATATTGTATTAAGATGTAATATGGATGTGTGAGCCGATGGATGTGTGAGCTAAATGGTTGATAGCATATTTATTTGGCTGCACTGCTGATAGCCTTACTTGTTTGTATTTTATTAAATCCAGCTAGTGAAACAGCTCCATCTCTTCTGTCTGAACACATTTCTCCAGTCCCGTGCACTGAGCGTTGAGTTCCCTGAGATGATGTCAGAGGTGATTGCTGCACAGCTGCCCAAGATTCTGGCAGGGATGGTGAAACCTCTTCTCTTTCACAAGAAGTGAAATGTCTTTTCTCTTACCATAGGGATGATTTCTGGGTCGGTTTTTGTTTGTTTATTTTGGTCAAGATTTTGCAATGTCAGGACTTCAGTGTATTTGTCATACCCTGCCTACTGCTTTGTACTTGTAACATACACAAGCCATTTAAGCTTGATGTACATATTGTGAGTTCCTGATTCCTTAGCTGCAAAAATCACAACAGTCGGAAGAAATGTTTTGTAAACTTGGGTAGATTGCTATTTAGATATGCGTAAGAATGACACTAGAGTTTTCAGATTTCTAAGAACAGTTATCTTATACATTTTTCTTACATATTACACACTTTCAGATTTCTGATACGTCATGGTGAAAACTTTTTAATACATTGTGTGCATGTGTACACGTGGGCATGCGCATGGTCCTGAAGTTTTTGAGGGAATTAAAATGTATATTGCCCACACTTTCTCACGGATATTTGACTTTTTATTTACTAATCTGCTTCACAGAAATATCCTTTCAAAGTCAGCTGTTCAAGTTTAAGTAGATACCACTGCAATGCCTTCATGAGTAACTAAAGCGCTCTCTGTAAAACGTGTGAATATGGATTCATGTTCTTCTCTGTGCTCATATTGTATTGAAATTCTGATACCAGTGTGCTTCTTTCTGCATCATTCAGTGCAGTTCTTCAAAAATCAGAAGGCAGAGGAAAATTTCAGTATATATTACACCAGAAGTAAGATGTATGTAAACCCACACGGCTTCAGTTTGTGTTATTTTCCTTCAAAGTTTGGCACTTAGTAAAGCTAAAACACATTGTTGTAATCTTAAATTTAGCAACTTAAAAATTATGTATTTCAGAAGTTTTAAATGGAAATATTTTCCATGACTCTCAATAATCTTGATGGTTTGAATTCCTCCGTATGCTTAACCAACACTACCATCAAATTTTAGAGAGGTTAGAAACAAAAAGAAGTGGAAAATATGACCACAGACATTTTTATATACTTAACATTCATCTTAAAACATTTAGTGAAGCTACATATTTTTACTTCAAAGGCGTGCTGTTTTAGTTGGAGTAACTGTATGAAGAGTTGGGCTAAACTAGCATTATACATTCATGAAGAATGTCATGGTTTTCCTGGAAATGAAATATTTGACTAAAAACAATAATGCGATGGTTGTTGTTCCTTTTGTATGGACATGAAGCTACTTATATTTGAGGCAGTAAACTGCTGATATATTCAGATGAAGAGATGGATAAGCCCAAGAAGAATTTGGATTATTAAAATCTGACGAATTTTTGCTAGTCACTAAAGACAATACCCAGCTTCTCTAGCACTAATCAGTGTAGGAAATTGCAAGTCCTGGATGACTGCTGGCCATATGCTTTTCCCCATTAGACACTGGATGCATCCATTGTGGTAGCATTCTGCTTATGGTATGTAATATGGGATGAATGGACTTGTCTTTGTCAGGTAAGCTAAGGCCCACCAAGAGGAAGCTACATAACAGATAGGAATAGAAGTTTCCTACATAGTACAAAACCCACTGGAGTTGTGGCAAAGAAGTGACCCAAGGAAAAATGGTCTAAGCAGACTTTTGTGCTTGTTTACTAGGTTCGTAACTTTTAACTGCCCCTAAACAAGATATTTCTTACTTATTCAATACAGTCTGACTTTCAACTGTCATCCTGAAAGCAATTGTGTTTTAATAAATAACACAAAATTCTGTTTCTACATACCAAAGTTTTGTTTTCTTTAATTTTCTTTGTATTTACATTCAGTTATACAGTTGTCCATTTCAACCATTCATCTTTTGTGTAACAACAATATTTTCATGCATTCCTTGGGGGTTTAAGCATATGATTTACCAGAATAACCAGACTTTCTATGTTAGTTAAGATTAAACTGTTATCAGAAACTTCCCATACTAAAAGTGGTTCCACAACACAAGACAAAATCACAGGATGCTAGGGGCTGGAAGGGACCTCTGGAGATCATCCAGTCCAACCCCCTGTTAAAGCAGGTTTCCTACAGGAGGATGCACAAGGAAGTGTCCTGCAGGTTTTGAACATCTTCAGAAAAGGAGACTCCACAACTTCTCTGGGCAGCCTGTTCCAGTGCTGTCACCCTCCCAGTAAGTAAGGATGTTCTTTCTCATGTTCAGATGGAAATTCCTGTTTCCCAGTTTGTGCCCAGTTCCCCTTGTTCTGTCACAGGGAACCACCAAAAAAAGCCTGGCCTTATTTTATCTGGGCCTCTCAGTCTTTTCCAGGCTGAACAGTCCCACATCTCTCAGCCTTTCCTCGTCAGGAAGATGCTTCTCCAGATCCCAAACTGTATTTGTGATACAACTCCCTTGGATTCTTTCCAGAAATTCCCTGTCTTTCTTGAACTGGAGAGCCCAGATCTGGACACTACTCCAGATGTGGCCTCATCAGGGCAGAGTAGGGGGGGAAGGGTCACCTCCCTTGCCCTGCTGGCCACACTCTTCATAGTGCACTCCAGGATACCCTTGGCCTTCTTGGCCACAAGGGCACACTGCTGGCTCATGGAACATCCTAATCCTGAAAACAGAAAACGGAGCAGGCATTACATGTGCTTTAGGAATGCTCTGGATAAATCAACATCTGCCTTTGCTGAAGCCCTAACATTTGTTCCAAGTGTCTGCTGTGTCACTGTCCCACAAGTAGGGCAGATTAATTTGAAATTAACTACGTTTGTCTCAAAGGCATAATCCAAAAAGGAAGAAAAGATGTCTTTTGGGAATAGTTTACAAAGGTTACCACATTATCAAATGGTGTTTCTTGAAGATCTCTAACTCACAGAAAAAATCCTGGAATTTCATGATCGTGCTAAATGGTCCACTGCACAACTCAGGACAAACTTGGATAAATATGATTGCTAATTTATATATGATTGCTGATTCAATTTAAAATCTTGCATTCATTACTTGATTGTCTGAAGTTGGACAAAAGTAGTTTAATTTAAGATCTTCCAGCTTTGAACAGAGTTTATGAGGAGCCAATAGTCTCCATTCCGATGCCATCATTTGTTCCAGATTACATAGGTGCCATTAACAGTAATCAGGACACCAGATTAATTTCTTCCTCATGGAAATCTCATCTACTGTGACTTTTATTGCACATTTGTCCAGAAAATGACTTGCAAACCTTTTTTCTTTGAGGGTTTTTTTTTTTTTTTACAGATGAAGAGGCTTTTTAGTTGCCTGTATTTCACTGCATTAATATTTCTTTTAAAATTAAGTTTTTTTGTTTGTTTGTTTGTTTGTTTGTTTGTTTGTTTTAACCTGAGTTTTACAAGTAGGTGCAAATAAAGCAACTTATTCTACTTCCCTCTGCATTGAATAAGTCATAGGAAGGCTGGGTCTTCTTGTGTTTCATTTTGCATTTTGGAAGGAAGGTGTTTCGGCAGACAGACTGTTTTGTTCTCTGGCACCTTGTCTAGGTGACACCAGAAGTTATTTCTCTTATGATAAATAATTCCAGGTATGTATGCCTGAAACCCTCATACTCTACAGTTTACATGTTTTTAACATAAAGCCTTTAGCATTGCCTTCTGCTGTTACTTAAGTGAGCAAACAAAAGCATGAAGTCCACTGCTTTCTTTTCTTCCTACTGTTGTCATTCAGCTTTGCAGAGGCATCACGAGCTCCAAGTACTGTCATTTCTGTTCTGAACATCAAGCTGCCTGCAGTGGCAGCCCTTTCTAGGACAGAGCCCAAGAGACCATTGGCGCTTCAAGCTCTCATCCCAGCTTGTTTCCCTTTGTGCCTGCTGGGGCCAAAGAAATACCAAGAGGTCCAATGCTTGTTGACAAGGATTGATAAATCCTTTTGTCAGCATTTATGGAAGGACAAATGTTGGTTTGTCCAGGATGGAGGCAAACAGAGCCTGAAAACCTTTTAGCAGGTTTCCTGTGGTTCTGCAGTGCTCTGTGTGTGCACCATAAACCGCAGCTCCAGAACTCCAGCTGTTCCTTCAGCTGTGGTCTCTGGTGTTGTACCTAAAACAGAGAAGCTGAGACTTCACTCAACATTTTCAAAGACCATTTTCTATTGACCATTTGCTTATCAGTCAATGCTTTGTTATTACCTCAACACTCTTTTGCTGTGCTTTATGATGATATGCTAGTAATTCCATTTAATTGGGAAATTCAGCTTCTTTACTGTGCTCCTATCTAAAACAAATCTTTGTGTCAGTTACTGATAGCATATATATGCCAAAGGTGATGTCTAGATTACTGTAAATGTAACATATGGTAATATGTGCACGATCCTTCCATAACTCCCACCTGCCCAGACTATTGGCTCAACCCCAAGGCAGAAGGGTGTGGTGCTGCCCTCCTCCTGCCTCGTGTGCCAGTCATGGCGTGCTGACCTCCCTTTCCTTCGGGTAAGTCAGCTTGCAGCCACGGAGTCAATGGCCAAAGCCTTTCCAAACTTCCATGGCTCAAAAGCCTGTGTATATATACTGCCAGGGTGGATTGTCAGCACTGCTGGATTTATTGGTTTGTGCTGCTTTGTGTCACGGTGACCTGACTTTTGAACAGAGGAATTGTTTTTCATTTAGTTCTCTTTTCCCCCTTGGAAGATGAAAAGGAAAAAAAAAAAAAGAAAAAAAAGAAGTCATGTTTTAGATGTTTTCATATTGAAATTTATGAGTTGTTTTTTTAGATGTGTGCTATTAATTTGGTAGATTGACATTATTTGCATGTGGAATTATATTGTAGCTTTTCAGATGCTTGTACAGAAACATGCAGTAAAAGGTGGCTGTGTGAGTAATAATAACTTAAAAACTAATTGCCTGTAGTCCTTAAATAGAAAATCATCCTCAGAAGGCACCCGTGCTGTTGGAACTGAAGTCCTTAATGCAGCAGTTGCAGAAATTTTAAGAATATGAACAGTACTTAAATACAAAATGAAAAAAAAAAAAAAAAGTGCATTTTTTTAATTACATGCATTTATTTGCTTACATTGAGGTGGTTTGAGCCCATGGTGCTCTGCGCCAAGGTGTGTAAAGGCTGCAACTTCTATATAAAGACTATCAAGGAGTGGTGAAATGTCACTGAATTCTAGCTCATCATTTAAAGCTGGCGACATTTCAGCTTCTTGCAACCATGTGCTGTGCTCATTATGAAAGCACCATCGCAAGTCTGATAGTCATAAATCATGTTTTTCTGACCATGGAAACTAAATTAACCTCTCACCTCAACATGTACAATAGTTCCTCCAGTTCAGCATTCAGGCAGACCAGTGAGGAGGTTCTCACAGCGTCATTTACATGGTCTCAGTCTACTGCATTTTTCCCACAGCTCAGTTGAAATACCCACCCATCTGGGCTGGTACTAGAAATTCCTTTTGTTGTATCAAGGAAGAAGAAATATATAATTTCCAGGAATCCCAGACTTCACATCACTAAGCCCTATGGCTGTCCACTTTCAAATGAAGTGGGGACAGATTGAATGAAAGCACCTGGTGGACACAACAATATCTTTGCCATTGAGTTTTTTCGGAGATAACTGGGTGGCTCAGTGCAGGGAGTTTTGTGTTATACAGGTAAGACTGTTATAGACATGATTGTTGTTTCTTGGATGTACCATTTTCACATTTGCTATTTCTCATACACAAGATAAAAGAACAGTACTGCTTTTACACCTCATACTGTTGCTTTTTTTTTTGTCCAGTGTGAGACAATAGTCATCTACAAAGCCCTCAAGTTAAGAACATTAGTAGCTAACACTGTAAGTCCATATCTTATATTTTGTACAAATATATACATATTACCAAATTATTTATGTTTATGTGCATCATTATGAATTAAATGCACAAGTTTTCACAGTAGCTTAGAGAAAGTTAAGATCACAAATTTTATTGGACTGAAATTTCAGAGAGGAGTGGCTCGCAGTTACCAGTAGGAGCTGTCCTTTTGTTAGAATATTTGGAGATACCATCTCTGGAATGTGGCATTGTGCCTTCAGAATAGTGAGGTCAGAAGGGGAAAGAATACTTTCCCAACCATTTTCCTAGATGCTAGCAAAACTTGTGACAGTAGGATCTGGATTTTACTGGTCCACATAAGCACGTTCTTTTGTCTGCAAAGTGTGGCATTCTTGCTAAATATACATGCTATTAAATAGAAGCAACGAGCTGGCAGTGTCAGATAACATTTCGTGTTACTTGAAATGCCCAAGGAGTCGGCGCAGGGCGGCTGAAGCACCATGGCCAGGCTGGGTCTGTCAGGCCAGCAACAAACACAAGCAATGAGGACATCCTTCTGGGGCCGCTGGCACCACGCACTATGGGCTGCACCACTAAGGATCACCAGGCTTTTCACTGAACAATGTAACTGGAAATGTTATATGCCAGAGATCTACAGTACTGTCACATTATGCACTGGCCAATTCTCTTCCTACGGTTGCACGCAACAGAATCAGCACTGAGTTTTCTGTACCCTGCAGCTGGCAGTGACAGCTGCAGTCACCTTACACTGGGTGGGAGGGAGGAACAGATGCCCTTAGCCAAGCTTTGTATCTGATCACAGAACAAGGTTATCAACACCTGGTATTTAAGGAAGTCTGAAAGTTGGAAAATATTCTTTTAGGAAGTCATTTAAAGTATCCTCAAAGCCTTCTCTGAAGATAGCCATTGATTTTAAAAAATAAAGCACATTTGTAAAATGTTTATTATCACATCTTAAAAATCTGAAGTATTATAAAGCATTTTTTCTCCCTCCACCAGCCAGGGTACTTTCTATCCCAAGATTACTGGGCTGGGCAGTGCATTAGTGTGTGGTGGAGGTGGTGCAAAGTTCTGTAGAAAGCTAAATAATTATTAAGTTCAAGGCATGTTTAGGCTGATGTTAGCATTTCTCTGTGTATTACATTCAGGAGAGTGGAAGATATAATTCATGGTTTCTTGCATTTGTTTCATTTTTCTAAAAGGAGATTTGTATAAGATATCTGTATTTTCCAGCGAAGAGGAACTTGCATCTCTATATTTGTGCAAATGACACAGCTTTCAAGTATTTCTGTAAAGGTGCTGTCAAGCTGTGTTGTGTCAGGGCCAATAAACTGGAGATTTACTGTGCTCACAGCATGAGGAGTGCTTAAGTTCTCAGTAACTGCTGGGCTGAAAGCAGATCCACTAAATGGCAACTGACTGCAGTGAACAGAGGTGTGTTGGAGCCTCTGCAGCCATGGAGCACCTGGGGGGGCCGACTTCAGCTGGAGCTTTCTTTGCTTACTGACATAGAAGATAAGGGTCAGGAGTGTCCAGGAGTGTCCAGGAGAGTCCAGCTCCACATGGACTGACCACCAAAGGGCCGGGTCCCAGCCTGCACCTGCTGCCTAGCTTTGGGGCAACCCTGATGAGTCAGGGCCAGACCTGAGAATGAGGTGTCACTCCTTGCTCAGGACACATGAAAATGAGGATTGGAACGGGATGATTTTTAGAGTTCATTCCAACCCAAGATATATATTAGTATGCAGATGAGAAGGCTCTGGGTAGACCTCATTGCAGCCTTCCAGTACCTATGGGGAGCTTATAAGCAAAAGGGGAAGTGACTTTTTACACAGTCTGATAGTAATAGGACAAGGGGGAAAGGCTATAAACTAAAAGAGGGGGGATTTAGGTTACATGTTAGGAAGAAATTCCTTACTCAGAGGGCAGTGAGGCCCTGGCACAGCTGTCCAGAGAGCTGTGGTGCCCCATCCCTGGAGGCACTCAAGGCCAGGCTGGATGGGCCCTGGGCAGCTGAGCTGGTGGGGGCAACCAGCCCACGGCAGGGGGTTGGGACTGCATGATCTATAAGGTCCTTTCTAACCTAAGCCTTTCAGTGGTTCTATGATTCTCTGAGAAGCATTGACCACGGCAGTAACAGTGATACTTTGCCACGTTATTTCCACATAGTACAGTACATCTTGAAAGCGATGTTTTGGTTTTGTTTCTGAATGTGTCCCACTTCCTACAAGATACACATTCAGTCAGGGACACCTGCACTGCCATCTTTGTGTACGTCCTCTTATGCAGTGATGCTCCTCTAGGTTGAATGCAGTTGTTTCTTTGTCTACGTGTCCAATTTCAGTCTGAATGTTCACTGTTTCCTTCAAAAATGAAGGAGTTTTTAACAAGACATGGTATTGATGAATCTATGAGTTAGAGAATTTAACCCATTATTTGAGGTGAGATGTTAAAGGCCCTTGAAGCAGAGGCCTTTGCTTCAGCCTTTGTCTGATAACAGCCTCCTGATGTATTTGTTCACTGCATTTCAGTCTGCAATGACACAGGCGCTGTGGGGATATACTCACCTCTGTGCTAGACTGGTGAGCATGCACTTAAATGCACCGTTAGGTTCTCACACTGATCACCAGCCACTGGCAATAAGGATGGCCCTGCAAGGTGTCAGGAACCCTACCACGCAGTAAGAGGCACGAACTATGATTTCCATGTCAGTGGTGAAGAGGCTGTGGGCATGGAGAAAGCACCAACCCGCCGAGGAGGCTCAGAGGGTTGCTTTTCCACTGGCATCGCAGGCTGCTGGCTGCACCTTTCTGTGTGTCCCACAGGGAGAAGGCTGACAGGGGCAGTGCCTTGCAAATGGTGGAGAGGCAAAAGCTGCATTCGTCCCTGCTGCACTGAGATGGGTTTCAGTACCAGGGATGTACACAGATGACACCGTGATAAAGAAACACCCTTTCTTCTTTTTCTCTTTGGATACGAAGTGTCCAGCAGAGTGAATTGCATTACCTAAAACGCATAGCAACATTCACCTGAGGTTCTCATACTGCTGCGCTGGCAGATACACAGATGTTAGGTTTCTGAGTTCATTTATCCAGGAAATATTTCAAGTGACCTCAAACACTGATGAGCAAAACAGTATAGGAAAGGTTTCAGCAGTAGCAGTACCTTAACCTCTTGGTACATCTTGATGGTTTCTGTGTTGCACCAAGAGTAAAATTAATTGTGCTCATTTGTTTTTCATTTTTTTTTCCCATTCAAGACAGCACAATTTTTCATATTTACAGAGTAGAACCAGTATTTCTTATAACCAAATATCAGCATCCCTCATGCAAAAAGAACAAACACAGAATGACTGTTTAAGCTGTTTCGTGTATTTGCATTTGCATTTGTTTGCAGTGCCCAATGCGACTTAATTTCACCTAAATCTCTGTGGTGTCTTCTGCTGTTTGCCTGGTGCCTCTCAGATGGCCTTAGAAAGTGCTGCCAGAGCCTGCTCTGATGTGTGCCATTTATTTTTTTTTTTGGTGGAATGTCCTTGTCAATAGGAATTCTGCCTGTTCTGTAGTAATTCAGCTCCCACAGTTGTCAGTGCCTCTGTTTCCATTGCTTTGTGCTCAGCTTTACTGTTCAAGCTTGCTGAAATCCTAATCTTCATTATCTTTTTGTGAGGTCCTTGCAAACGGCACTTGTTTCATGCTGGGAACCAGCTGCACCCTGCACATGAATTAATTTATTTGGAGAGATCTATCAAGCTCAGGTTTCTTTATCTTTCTTCCGCCTGGGTTTGTGAATTGTCTCCTGGAAGGTTTCTCATGGGGCTGCACAGCGATCTCATCTGCTTACAGACCATGCTCATTTTTCTCTAGCAGTGGTGTAAGTGTGGGCTGAAGTCTTGCAGCTCCTGCTCAGTCATGGTGGAAGAGGCATCCTCACTGCCTTTGTCATCCTCATCATCATCTTCATCGTCATTACCATCATCCTCATCATCTTCATCATCCTCCTTCTCCTTCTCCCTCTGCTCCCTGCAGCCCTGTGTAGAACCCAGACCTCAGTTCCCTTCCCTGCGTCCCCACCTGCCCGCAGGCTACACCCTTTCACTGCCAGAATGCACACCCTGCGATTTCCAATCATGTTTGAAAAATCTCCACCATCAAGATAAGCTGCATGTTTACCTTTGATTTTCCTTTTTTTTTTTTTTGTAAGAAGACAAAAACAATGCTCATCAATAAAAATAAATTGCTAATGCATTTCATTCAGAGTAGATTCCAATCCCTTATAAGGGCACCCGAGAGCCATTAACAGTAATTTTAAATGAAATATATCCATGAAAGGTAAGTCTAACTAATCAGCTCCTCAATTATACTGGCAGAAAGATGTATTCCAATTACCAAAGCACTTTCAAGTGAATTAAGGCTCCTTTCTATGCCGGCTGTGGAGGTCACTGAACGTTCCCATGAATCCTTGCATGTTTACATTAAAAAAGCACACCACGATCTTTGGCAAAGGCACTTGCTCTAGGTTAGCTCAGCTTTTGAGCTTGTTGCAATAAATACAATGGAAAACCGGCCAACCATTGCAAAAATGTCAAGAATATCTTTCAATACTTTTCTTTCCATATCAGTGTTTAATCAAAATTGCATAGCTTTATGAATGTGAAATGAAATTATAGAAAGTGCAAATACACACTTATCATGTTTAATAAGCATAATGTTCATGCTGGAAAGGAAGATGGATTTTGAGGGTGCAAATCCTGCCCAACTCACACAAAAACATTTCCAGCTCAGACCCAAACACTGCGCTCTGCTCTGTACATATCCATGTCCACATGCACTGCTGTATGCATCCACTTCCCATCAGCCCAACCCCACAGGAACTGCTGTGCTGGAGCATCTCTGTTCACACCTTAACTATTCCACAAGCCAACTGCTTGACAAGTCCCACTACTGCAGTTGCAGTACTGCAAGATCAAGCCATAGAATCATAGAGTGGTTTGGATCTCATACTCGAGAGCCACATCTCTTGACATGCTGGCCATGCTTCTTTTGATGCAGCCCAGGATATGACTGGCTTTCTGGCTGCAAGGGCACATTACTAGTTCATGTTCGTTCATCAGTATGCCCAGCTCCTTCTTTTTAGGACTGCTCTCAATCCATGCATCTCCCAGTCTGTACAAACATCTGGGACTGCCCTGACCCAAGTGCAACATCTTGTACTTGGCCTTTTTCAAGGTCATTAGGTTCACCTGGGCCCACTTCTTCAGCTTTTGTAGGTCTCTTTGAATGACATCCCTTCCTTCTGTCCTATAACTGCAGCACTCAGCTTGGGTTCATCAGCAAACTTGCTAACTTGATCCCATATCTATGTCACTGATAAACAGTACCGTTCTCAATGCAGAACTCTAAAGGACAGCACTTGTTACTGAAGGCCACTTATATGTTAAACCATTGACCACAACTCCCTGAATAACAAGAGTGTTATTATTTTGAGGTTCAGTCAGAGTCCAAGATTAAAAATAATAGAGGCCAGTTTCTGTAGGAAGGTCTTTTATTTTTAAAAACATTTATCAGATTTTTGAAATACAGTGTAAAGTACAATATAAACTACAATATAGAATTATGTCTGCAAGTCAGCTTATGCATGTCATGCCAGTTATTTACACGTAGATATATACAGAGTGCAGATAATTATTGAAACCACACTACAAAATAAACAAAGAGTTCAATAACATAATTTAGTAGGACTTTATTAAATATATATATATATAGTAATTGATTGTATATACTTTCCTATTAAAATACCATATAGTATCTAAAGTAACCCCTATAAACTCTAATACCTCCAAAATTGTCATAAATATGCTTGGAAAATTGAAACTATCTGTTTGCCCTCTCCAGCTGCTCTGGCTTTTGCTATAACAAACTCTTGTAGCGCTGAGATCATTTTGCAGCCTTTGGTGACAGAACTTGAATGCAACTTTTGATACAACACTTGCAGAAAAGCTCAGCTGCAGAACAGCTTTCAGCTGAGACATCCAGGGGTTAAAGCACCATTCTCTATACTTAAAATAACTAAGGCTATCCAGCGGCTTATTAAATACTGCCACATATAGGACAAAGAAAACAATGCTATCATCTTCAGTGACTGAATTACAACATTGTATTAGTAGCTGTTTGGATACCAAGCATCTTATTAAAACAAAACAAAGCAAACTCCCAAGGCCCGTGCAAAATCCTGTGCAAAAAGAGACCTCCGGACCTGTGCCGACACAGCCTGATCAACAGTCTGACTTTTGCATGAACAGAAACTGGAAGGGCTGCAGCACCAGTGGCTGCATGACCACGAAGTGCAGGACTGAATGCTGCTTATTGCTTTTCATCTGGTAACTGAATGATTCACACAGGGCACTGCTGAAAACAAAAGGACAATGCCAAGCCATAGCATGTTTTCCCATCAGCAGAATATTCTAATTTATTTCATGAGGGCTTCTGGCCAGCAAAACCTCACTATGAATTGCCCAAGGTCTACCTCTGAGCTCACTAGAACTCTGAGAGCTTCCATCAGTTGAGATAGCCCTCCAGCTGAGGCCAAGCTCCCTTACTGCCTTTTTCCCTGCTCAATTCCAAACCGTACCAACTGTTACCTTAGGAAAAGAAGCATGAAGAACAATGGACTTTAGGGCTTCAACATTTATTTGGTTCCTGTCTTATTAAGTAGAAAACAGACAAGAGAAAGAAGGTCGCAAAAATCCAACTGCTGCCACATAATGCTTTTCTTCTTGTTTTAACTACTGTTCTGAACTGCTGAATTTTGCAGCTTCTCTTCCTAATGAATCTTTTCTAAAGGTACATTAAAACAAACCCAACTGCAGGTGAATAACAGTTTATCAACAAAAATATATATAAGAGGAAAATAAGTTACTATTCCTATCACAGAGTAGCACTGGTCAGCAAACCTGTGTGTCATTTTTTCCAGAGATAATAAAACAAACAAACTTTATAGATCAGGTGGGGACTTAAGACAGCTACGGTTTAATTTAAGAGTTTTGTTACATAGAACTCTAAATGCCAAAGTATGGCAAAAACATTATAACACTGAACTCACAGAAATGACATCAAAAATATTTTTTCATCTTTATCATCATTAATAAGAAGTGTGAATATAAAATATTAATATACTTTACTTATTTATCATACAATACATCAGTCCTTCACACTATTTTGGTTCATGCTGTACTGCAACATGTACCAAAAATTTAACATAGAATAAACAGGGCTAATGACATAAGATCTGGGTACAGACATTTTCACAACAAACAGCCATCATATATTATCTACCTGCAATCCTACAGTGATATTCAGAGAAAACTCCACATCCTCTTATAAAGTAGAATGGAAAGAAAATTTAAAAAGTAGACATTGCTTGTAGAGTGAATCTGACTTTAATTAAAAAAAAAAAAACAAAAAACAGTAAATCAATACAATGAACTAATTTAGTTCAGCTTACCTAATTTTCTGGTAAGGCACTATCTGAGTATTGCATCTTCATTTAAATGTTACATGGATTTCTGCTGCTCTACAGTTATGAGAAGGGATATATGGCCAGGGATCACGAGATGACCACAGTGCTGCTCTCTTTCATTCCAGTTTGTGAACACCGTTATTTAACTTTCCAGATCTTGCAGAGAAAAACTCCCTCTTGGAAAGTCAGAGAAGAGCTGGGGCATCCACAACCCACAGCGTGGTGATACAGAAAATGCTTGTTACGTACCGTGAAGAAAGAAACAGAACAACCCTCACAGCACTGCTAACTGTAATTAAAAAACGATGTAACACTTTCAGATGGAATTGCCATTTTAAATCTAAGCTATTTTCAAATTATTTATGTGATCATCAGAAGGGCCTGAAAAAGTGCCCAGCCTTAAAGAGGAGAAGACAGATTTGTTCGGTGCGCAACTGAATTAATGAAATCCACCTTCTGATGAAGCTATCTTTGCAGTTGAATTTTGTGTCTAACATGGGATGAGTGTATGGGAACGGACCATCTCTCCTCTACAGTGATTCCTCCCAGTACTTCCACAACCTTTCCCTCAATGCTTACAGGCTCCGTAACTGAACTTTGCATTTTTATTTTAGCTTTATATGAACTTAGCATCTTTGAGTCCTCTAGCTTGCACTCAGATCAGCTGGCTACAGAACCTACTACTGAGAACACCCAAACAAATACACAGACTGAGGCAAAGCAAATAAGAGCAAGAATTTCCTATTTCACTGTTTCTCAAGAATTTCACAATTAAATTCCTCCATGATGTTCAACAGAGGCCAGTCCTCCTGCTCCAACTGACAGACACACATTTCTCCACACAGGTGATACACATGCAAGGCCTCGTGTCTCTGCTTGCAGCTGTTTCCCCCCCCTGCTCCTTTTCCCACAGCAGCACTGCTCCTGGGCACATCCCCAGCGGTAAGCTTTCTGACACCTTGCAATTTTTGGATTGTGAAATAAAGCAAAGACACAACCAAACCCATTTTGATCTTCTCAGGGCAGAGAAAGCTGCAGGAGTACATTAGAAAAAGAAATGCTGGCTTGCTTTAAAATCAAGAAAGGCTCAGTCTGATGAGAAAAGTCAGAATCATAGAGTCATAGAATCATTCCACACTTTCTTTCACATCTGCTCTGGGTAAATGCAATGAGCCCACATCTTTGCTTCCACTGCCTCTGATGAACATTTCATCAGCATGTACTGAGCACAGCTTTGGGACCTAATCATAAAATCATAGAGTCTCCTGAGATGGAAGGGACCCCCAAGGATCACTGAGTCCAACTCGTGGCTCCGCACAGGACCACCCAAAAATCAGACTGTATGTCTGAGAGCGCTGTCTAAATGCTCTTTGAACTCCAGCAGCTGGGGGCAGTGCCCACAGCCCTGGGCAGCCTATTCCATGCCTACCACCCTCTGGTGCAGAACCTCTTCCTGATACCCAATCTGACCCTTGCCTTTGAATCTCCTTAGAGTGAAGAAAGAACCCAGGTCAGTGTGTCACTAATTCAAGCAGCTTGTCCTCAAACTGCCTGCAGTCAGCTTTACTCACCCTAGCCTGGATTAATGTCACAGGCTCCCCATCAGAAACAGCAGAAGGATGCTCCTCTACGCTCTCCCCTTTCTGTTGCACCGCTAATACTTTCACCAGCAGAAGGGTCCTGCGGGCTTCTGCCATCAGCCTGAATTCCAACAAAGAATTGCTCTGCAAAAGTCATGCTCTATGTATGTGTGCTTCTTTATGTTGGCAGAAAAATCTATTTTCTAATTTAAACTAGAAAAAGTCTACGGAAGAAAAAGAAGCTATTAGTAGATTACTGCTGGTTTCAGTCCTAACAGTTCTTAAACTTTCTGGAAGCAGTGTACACCTTAGAAATTAATAGAAGGTTTATATGTTGCTTACTCTTACTGCACAAAGAACGAAGGCTGGGTAACTATGAAACAGTGAGTTCTTTCTGTACCAACACTGAAAAATTGTTCATGCAGTGCCTAAGTCTCTTCTTTCTCAGTAGAGCACAGCAACAAGACAACTAAGCACTGCATGTTTTCCTATCAAGGTGTGCAAGAAAGATGCTCCGATTTAGAAAGCTGTTTATATTTTCTGGTTTGGGGCTGTCTTCCTTATTTTTTTTCTTCCAGTCCCTCCATACAAACGATAGGCATTTACAAAAACGGTATTAGCTAGTTATTTTTATTCTGTGGAATGGGGGAAACATTTGCCAAATAAACTGTATACTTTTATTGCTATATGGAGCTTTTGGCACCCAGAGCTTATAAAATTTCCTACTTCACAGGGTATTGTCTTATTCACAGTGGAAAAACTTGAAAAGGACTCAGTTACATTTTATGTCTTGTTTAGAAACCTATCGCACTTTTCCATTGCTCATTTGGTATCTACCAATCATTCCAGATTCAGTATCTCCTTGTTTCCTACAACTGCTGCTCTGAGATATGCTGAGATTATCTCCCACCTGGCTGGTAACACGGAAATACAAGTTATTGTTATTTATATTCACACTGAAAGGAGGAAATAAATCTAACAAGTAATTGAATGAAACATTCATTAAACATCACATTTTGAACGACCATTTACTGCTCAGGCAGTAATCTGATTTCACTACCAGTTACATTTATTCTATAACATACTGTGATCTCAATGACTAACAGAAATTCAAACTTCTGATTTATGGAAGAATCGTTTCTTATTTGAAATGATTAGGACTAACCTCAGAATCAAATTTTGTAAGGAAGCATTCAGATCACAATGAATCACTTATATTATGAACATTTTCATACTAAAAATATTGATTCCAAGAAATGTCATAGAGTGCATTCCCTCTAAACTTCACACTTCTGTGAGCAACATCCTAGGACCTGAAGGTCTGCAGCTAAATGGCAACTTTTCTGATTTTATTGCTCTAGTGTTCCTTACCCATAAAAGAAGAACAGAACAACCTTTTGCAAACAATGGAAGTTATTTAAACAGAGTACCGTCCTCAGTACAGTAACTGTTAACTGTTTCATTACATTCTGTTCCGTTGATAGGGAGCCATGTAACCTGCAGCTGCAGTATCTGAAGGAAATCTACCACTCTCAGCTAACGAGCTGATCCCATATCTGTGTCAGATAAAAAATCAGAGCGCTTATTATTTGTTACCATGGATACCATGAAGATATTGCTGTCCACTAAGATTACTAGAGGAAGACGACATAATTTTCGGGAACGAGTCCTGTTTTGCCTTCATAAGTTGCTTTTAACCAGCCTGGTTCCACTGATGGATACACTGCAAAAAAACAATCAAGCAAAACATATTTACAGTAAATATTTATAGTTAACAGATCTCATATGTGGTTCATATATTTATTCAAATGGCGTTTATTCAATAGCAGTATAAAAAACAGGCAAAAACTGAGAGTTGAATTACACTCTTATCTTGCAGATACAGTTCAGGTTTTGTTTTATTTTCATTTGTTGGATTAAACATAATCAAGGAATGTAAAACATCTTACCATTGGAAAATATTGCTCCCTGTGGGAAAGACAGCTCATGACTGTGCTCAGCCTTGCAGGAATACATGGCTTTTGCTTGTCTGAAATAAAAAAATAAGAAAAAAATCATATGAAAAAATGAAGTTAAAACCTGGGAAATGTAGGATAATCTTTTGCAGAAGTACAGAATCACAGAATGTCCTGGGTTGGAAGGGATCTCAAGGATCATGAATCTCCAACCCCCTGTCACATGAAGAGCCACCAACCTCCCCATTTAATACTAGACCAGGCTGCCCAGGGCCCCATCCAATCTGGCCTTGAACACCTCCAAGGATGGGGCATCCACAACCTCTCTGGGCAGCCTGTTCCAGTGACTCACCACTCATAGTAAAGAATTTCCCCTGACATCCAACCTAAATCTTCCCTCTCTCAACTTAAAACCATTGCCCATTGTCCTGAGGTCAACGTAAAACCATCTCCCCTTGTCTTGAAGATGATAACAACTCATTACACAGTAGTTCAGAGGAGCAGAATTACAGGATCCTAGTTTACCAGGGGTTACCAACTATGTTACTGTAGAAAAGAGACCTACATCCTACTTAGAAACTTCAACTGGAACATAGTTAAAATAGTTGAAGAGTATTTGAAATTATCCTTCAAATGTACATGGATTGAAAAAGTTGCTTGAAACGAGTTATGAACTGCTTGGAGAGAATTCCAAAGAGATCAGCAAGTCATCAAGGGCTAACAACCACGATTTGAGAGAAAATAGAGTTGATTAGTCTACAGAAGAAAATAATAAATGTAAGGTAAATATGACACAAAAAAAGGAGAAATGTGTCCTCCAGGATGATTCAATTGCAGCATAGCAGATTGAGGTGTCTGGAATGAGCTTCAGGCTAAGCCACCTCATTCAGCTTGTCTATAAACAAGCTACATGTCCAGCTCAGCTGGCTCTCAAGGTCTGGGTTCTGTTTTGTTGGATATCTACTTGAAAGTGCAACAAACGGCTCTCCAGTTTCCACTGCCTGTAATGAAACATTCAATAACGTATTTTCTTAAAGTAGAACAATAGACAGCTTATGTCTTTTAATTTATAGCTGCAAAAACATATTCTTGGTCAGAATAGAGAAGTACTGGAAATGCCATGATTGGAGAGAATCTCTGAAGAATTCCTGTTAATAATGATTCAATAAAATAACAGTAATAATACAAAGCATCACTACACAGACATTTGTAGAAAGAAATAATCACGTATATCAAGATCTGGTTCCAGAGCAAGTGGACAGATTGGTTTGATAAGACTTTTAGCACTCTGATTCTACAAAACACAAAATAAGAGACTGAACACAAAGTTACCTCATTTACAAGTTCTCACTGGATTCCTATGCTTTATTTAGAACTCTAACACCTGACTTCATTTTATACTCTGGAAGCAATTTTAATATGATCTATCAGCTTTTCTGAGTTCCATTATTGGAAAACCACATATCATTTCACCTTTGGATGATGTGGTAGGGAGATGCTGACTGAACTTTCCTTCCAGCCAGACTTTATCTCACTGACCCAGAACATGGCCTTTGGTGAAGTTTCAAATTTTTGAAATATCTTTCAACAATGTGCATATGTAAGTGACATGTAATCTATTTTGTCTTTCCTCCCAAAATAGTGAGATAACGTCATAAATCATGTAATGATAGTGCCACATAAGTCTGGTTTTGTTTAACATCTTCATCAGTAACCTGGATGGTGGGACAGACTGCACCCTCTGCACGTTTCCTGATGATACAAAGCTGGGAGGAGTGGTGACACACCAGAAAGCTGTGCTGCCTTTCAGTGAGACTTGGACAGGCGGGAGGGTTGGGCAGAGAAGAACTTGATGAGGTTCAACAAGAGCTGGTGTAGAGTCCTACATCTGGGGAATAATAACAACCATCAATACAGATTAGTAGATATCTACTGGAAAGGAGCTCTGCAGAGAAGGAGCTGGATATCCAGATGGACAACAGGTTGGCCATGAGCCAGCAGTGTGCCCTTGTGGCCAAGAAGGCAAATGGCATCCTGGGATGCCTTAAAAAGAGCGTGGCCAGCAGGTCGAGGGAGGTGATCCTTTCCCTCTGCTCTGCCCTGGTGAGGCCACATCTGAAATCCAGTTCTGGGATGCTCAGTTTAAGAAAGACAGGGAACTACTGAAGAAAGAGGGCTACAAAGATTATCGGGGCTTGGAGCACTTCCCTATTAGGGAATGCCGAGAGTTCTGGGACTGTTTTGCCTGGAGAAGATTGAAAGGGTATTTATCAGCTCTCAGAAGAAATATCTAAATGGTGTGTGTCAAGAGCATGGGTCCAGGCTCCTTATGCTCATTCCCAGCAACAGTACAAGGGGCAATGGACAGAAACTGGAACACAGGAAGTTAAATCTGAACATGAAGAAAAACTTCTTTACTTTGAGGGTGACAGAGCATTGGGAGGAATGCACAAAGAGTTTGTGAAGCGCTCTCATGAGAGAGGAGTACTTATTTTTAGGATGATCTGATTATCTCCCATTTCTGACTCTTTCATGTCATTCCAGGTACATCCCTATTGCTAACTGAAGTGACATGAGCCTTGGGCTCCTCACTGTCTACTCTGCTTCACTGCTAGCTTGCTTTTCGGATGGTTTGGACTGCTCTGCTTAGCATTTTTCCAGGACAGATCCTTAGAGCCACAGTTCAAAAAAGATGCTATCCTACTTGGCTTCCTCCAGTTGATGCTTTCTATCCTTCAGTAGTGTCCTAGAAGACTTTTAAACCAAATCATCCCCCATGTCCTAGAATACTCCAGGATATACAGGTACCACCTCTGTTTCATGCCACAAAAGCACTGCTCTGGTGGAATGCAACACTGTCCTAGAAATATTTTCCATTTTGTGTACTGAAAAAAAAAAAGCATGCAAAATAATAGCAATTATGCACATCCACATATGTCATATATGTATATGAGATATGGGTTTGGATATGGTTGGTCTACTTTGGTGGGGGAGAGGAAGAGGACCAGTTCTAAGCAGTTTGCACAAAAGACAGTAATTTCACTTGGCCCCAATGTCAACAACTACTTAGTCCTTTTTTATTTAGTACCACTGAAATATTTTCACAATTAAAAAAATAAAGCACACAACTTTTATACACATAAAACAGCACAGTAATTGTTGACAACGAATACAGTGGCAATGATTATCAGATAATTGATAATGAATTTACTATAATACAGGCATGATTTTGAACTTCGTTGATTTCACCACTTTGTGGCTATCAAGCCAGTTTCCCATGTTAATAATGGAACATCTGAGAAACACTGATAAAAGACATCTAAGGCAACTGTAAAGCAGAATCACAATATCTGAATGAGGCAGAATTATTTAAGTTATTCTCAAAACAAAGCGTGTTGTTTTTTCATGTCCTTAGAAAATGTAAAATGAAATTTTCTCCTTTATGCTTCTATGTTTACTAAACTATTCTGGTTTCAGCTTCTAATTTTTTGTGATCCAAATATGTTTGTTTTTAAAGTAAATATGAGACAAGAAAACATAGACTCTGATTTGCTCAGCTCTGGAAAGAGAAAGCTACTGAGCATTTGACATCATACAAATATAGATGCACAAAGTATAAAAAAATCACCTTCCCAGAATCTCACGAATTATCTTCTCCACATTGTCTTCCCACTACCTTGCTCCTGACACAGAATCTAGGGATATTTACTCATAATCCTGGAGCAATTTTCAAGCACTGGCTTATTCCTTCCATATCTAACTTTATTATTTAGGTTGCTTGTGTTACTTATTATTCACTTCAGTGCCATCTATCTGGAAGCATAGCAAGGAAATATGATTACAGATTCTTTGGCAGCATTTAGTAGATAAACTAAATGCTGAAAATCACATTCTCTTTTATGGTGTTAATACTCTCCTCCCTGCAAATAAGGCTGCTTGTTAAAAAGCATGTGATGACATCATGATCATTTATTACGGCTCTTTTAAGATGATGCTGAACACCTCAGAAGAGTGTGATTCATGTTTTTAAGACAAGAGAAAAAAAAAACATTTCTGGTACCCACATTTCCTAGAACTTCCTCCTTTTCATGATTTCACTGGATAGACTTTTCCATTTGCTGCCTTTTATTATGTTTGTTGTCACAGTATCAAAAAGTTTGGAAAAGACCACTAAGATCACCAATTCCAACCACAACGAGCCCCCATATAAGCCCATGATAAATTTATACTAGTGGCCAAAGGCCAAAATTATTTTGCCTGACTACACCTTACACATGGTCAGCAACACCTGAGATACTTTTGGTAACCTATTTTTAAAGTTACAAATACGCTTTAAAATTATGCTCCTGCCCTAGTGAGTTTTCAATCTACAAAGAGACAGAGAGAAGCCAGAAATACCTTAATGCTACCGTCTGGGAGATGGGTGATTGATAGACTTGAAGTCAGAAGGGAAGGAATGGGAAAAATGAGAAGTGAAAGCAACTGTGCGATGGAAAAAAAAAGAGAGCACAGGCTGGGAAGAGGATAAAATTTTGGTCTTATCTGTCCAATCGTGAAGGGTGCAGTGGCCTCTCATTCTGCCACTCTCTAACTATCATAAATCTTTTCAAATTAGTGCCACTATGGAGGCAGGTACTGGTGTACAGAAAGACAGATAAAAGCTGCCTCAAATAATGATCCAGCATTAAAAAAAATAAAATGTGTATGGGGATGCAACTTTCCTGGTACATAGAGAACATCATACAAAGTCAGAAAGAGTTGGTGCAAACACTACCAGGAAGACTGAATTATGGAAATCTAGGTCACTGTTGTTGTGAAGCATCAACTGTGAGATTATCCAAATCACAGAATGATAGAATCAGAGAATCACCAACATTTGGAAAGACCTACAAGATCACCCAGTCCAACCATCCACCCATCAGCAATAGTTCTCACTGCACCATGTCCCTCAATACAAAATCCAAACGTTTCTTGAACATCTCCAAGGGTCGGTGACTCCACCACCTCCCTGGGCAGCCCATTCCAACGCCTGACCACCCATTCAGACAAGTAGTATTTCCTATTGTCCAGCCTGAATCTCCCCTGGTGCAACTTGAGGCCATTCCCTCTCATCCTATTACTGTTACTCGAGAGAAGAGGCTGACCCCCAGCGCACTACAACCTCCCTTCAGGTAGTTATAGAGAATGAACAGAAATATGCTGGAATACATGAGCCAAAATGAGACTGCAAAGCTGTAGATGTACTTTTGATCTGTACAGGTAATTATGAAATACCATTTCAGGCAACAAACGCATCAAGACAGGATTAAACTACTTAAACAATGCTGTGCATAGGTAAGCAGTAGCTATACATTTCGAAATCAGTTATTTACAGCACTGTAAACTGACCCTTCATAGAGATCATCACAGTCCTCACTTAAATATTTCTGATATCAAATGAGACTGCCTTACATTCTACCTTGCATATGCTTATTGCATAGGAGAAATAGGAATCTAAAAGGCCCGTCTACTGTGTGGATCAAATGTAATTACCATGATTTCAGATCAAAATAGACTACTCTAAGGATTTAATTCAGTCTTCATGATCATAGCATGCATGAAAGGCAAATAAGAGCTGGCTCTGAATTGCAAAATCTCAGTCAGATTTGAGCATTAGAAGAACAGCTGAGCTACCTTTTATTTCTTCCTCATTTTGCCTGCTGACCTCTCTTTTTCCATTCTCCTTGTTATTGTTGCTCTTCTGCTTTCTCAGGAAGGCTGAAGTGGAGGAGCTATTAAGCCTTTCAGTATTTTCTGCTATCTTATTTGCTTCTCATATCCATTATCAACTGCTACATTTTTCCTTTGTCAGATTTTGGCTTCTTACATGCTTTTTATATATAGGTAGAGATGACACAGGTTCTAAGGGAACGCTAGCAGAGAGTTTACAAGAAGGGAGCAAAACAAAATAAGAGAAGGAACAAAAGTGGAGGTAAAATGATGCAGCATTGGTGAACCAGTCATTGCTCTTGGCTCAGGTCACTGGCCAATGAACATTCCAGTCTCTTCTTTTATACTTTTATTCCCTAAATTAATGCCCTCCCCTTCTCATCCTGTTTCTCTCCTCGCCACACTAAAAGTTTTCTCACATTTCATCTACCACACAGAAAGAACAGCCTTGATTCCCGTAAACTGTTTCCCTTGAACAAAACCAGTGAGTCTTTCCAGGTCAGCCTTCTCTTTCTCTCCACTGCCACATTTGTCAGAGAAGATGGTTGTATTCCCTACTGCATATCTCAGCACATGTTGGCATCTTTGTTTACAGCTACGCTACTTTATTATCAACTTTAGATTAATGGATCGATATTATGTTTTATTTATTTTTTCTGTTGCTAAGCAGTTCCAGTAAGATGACTGTACCAGAGTAAAATGATGGACCAAAACATACATTCTGTCTCAAAAGATTTGAGATGCAGAGACGGTGAAAAGACAGAACCTTTCCCACACACAAATTTGACTTGAATCTAATAATTAAGGCCATTAGCAATATAGAAAGTACTACTGCTTCCTAGGTGAACATGTATCAGAACATTCTAGCTTCATTTGGTGTAGAAATGGATCAAGTCCACTGAATAACTGCATACATTTACAAGGAAAACTTACATAATTCCTGATGCAGACTATCAAGAACCAGGGGCAGCTGTTTCTCTGAACAGGTACTAAGGGATGGGAGAGATCCTGATTAAACTAATCCTGAGCTTTGTAAAGCAGATGTTATTCAATACTTGACCACATGAGCAAATTATCATAAACTATCATGTTTGCTACTCTGCTGGAAGGATGCATATAACAGAAAGCTGAACAGAGTAAATGAAGTGCCCTCATCTTCTTAATTTTCTTTTATAGCTGTGTCTTTAAGCAGATCACTAACCTGAGCATCTCTCACTGCAACTTCAGTAGGGGACAGAATAGTTAGGAAGGCTGTTACTTTATATTAGGTTTAGTTTTCTTCCATAAAAAATAACAGAAGTTTTGTGTGCCACAAGATGCTGCCCAGAAGACACACAACAAAGCTCCAACACTTCCATTTCAGTCTCTGGAGCCAGGAAAATACAGAGGATTTTACAATTTGTTTAACAGTAAGAAGCACTTACCGTCCTGAAGAAACTTGTTTAAGTGAACCAGCACTTTCAAACAATTGGGCTCTTGCAGCCACTCTGAAAATAAGAAAGTACCTTCCTTTACACTTTGCTTATTAATTAAAGTCACAAACTAATTTTACTTTCAACCATCTAAAGACATGGAAACATCTTATTTTTTAAGACAGCTGCAAGTATTCACTTTGAAAACAAGAAGAAATTCAAAAAGCTCCTTTTAAGTACATAATTAGCAGAATTTTTATGGACATAACCTTTCTTAGTCCACTGAATTCCACATGCACCAGAGCCTTGCTGAGTCAGCAAGAAGGAAAACTTCATCACTCTCTATATAAACATTTATTCTTGAATGCTAAATAGAGATAGGCTGGAAGTGCTCTTACTGCCAGCATGCTGGGCTGTGCAGGTGATTTTCTGTTCAAGTTAAGATGAACAGCTAAGACTGTGAAATGATTACAGTAATGTATTCCAGTTTAAAAATTGGAGAGACTGAATGGAGTCCTTCAGTATTTGGAGAACTTCTTGGTGCTCTGCTGTTCTGGAAATTTCTTACTCCCACGAACACATAAAGTCTGGGTTAGATTCAGGATTACAGCAAAATCACATTTTTAAGAAACACATTCTTAAGGTTATGTTATAAGCACTAAGAAACATTTGAAAGCAAAATCTCAACAACCTAAATTTCAACTTCTATTGCTGAGCACTACCTTCTTCTCAAGAAAAAAAAACAACAACAAAACAAGCAAACAAACAAACAAAAAAAAAGAAAATAAACACACATCTCAACCACTGATCATACAACAGCAGAAGAAATTTCAGAGAAGTGTTTTTTTATTTTGCTCCAATTTTTGGCTCACATAAATAAAATCTGATGATCTTGACATAACAGCATGGACAGTAAGCTACAATTGTGCTCCTTGATCAATTGCCAAAAGAATGAGAGATAATAATTCTGGTCACTTTCCAAAAATCCAAGTCTTCATTATGGACCTTATCTACAGGCTAATGAAGTAAATGGCAGTCTTTCAATTGACTTTAGACTGTCAGTGTCTCCGTTGTTTATAATTTTGATTAATTTTGATAAATATGTCATAAATAAAGATAAATCAAGCGTTCGTGAGTGCTTTTTCAACTATTTGTAAAGCTCTTTGTGATCATTTCATAGAAGACAATATTGTAAGAACTCAGAACTCCAAAGGGTCTTAACTTACACAGATCCTGGTCTTTGGTAGCCATTACTTGATGCAGTATCTAGTCTTAATCTTCTGCACATTTTGGGAGGCAAATCAGGATTTAGTGGAGCCTTTGATGTATCTTTTGTATCTGTTGAAGACAAGCTCTGTACAGATCCACTGCAACTTTTGTTACCTAAAGAAAGCAACCAAATAATAAGCATTATTAAAGCTAATTTGAAGATGTTTTATATGTGTAACATGCACAGCAGTTTTTTGTTAAGAAGCAAACTAGGGAGTAAGTACTTACTAAGACAGATGAAACAGGCAAAAAGCCAGGAGAAAAGGACCAGCAGCAAGGATGAAGAAACAACGTTAAAACTGTGCAGGCTAAAAAACCATATTGCACTTACATGGCTAGATAGTACAGTCATTAAAAAGTGAAGATGAAAACCTTTAACATTTATAAAGCAGTATATTGCACATAACTGTTGAAAAATCATGTTGGAGAGGATCTCAAGCAGTCACACAGTCCAAACTCCTGCTAAAAGTAGTATTCACTATGAAATGAGGAGGCATTAATTTGTAAGAACTAGTATTTTGGTATTCACAGAAGCTTGATTAAACTTTTAAATGAAAAAAAAAAAAGAGCTAATGATTACAAGTTGTAAATACAATCTGTAAAAAGGGTTTCAGACATATCCTTCATGTCATGGACAAGAAGCAACAAAGTTGTTACTAGATATACTAAGCCTAGGGTTTTCTAAATTTAAGTGCTAACTTTGATTATTGACAACAATTTTGCAAGCATTTATTCTTTTGACACAGTAATAACCACGGATACCAACTCTTTCATATTATAAGCCAGAAATATTCTTACAAGTCAGTAACCTCTGTGAGGCTTTGCAGGATAGAGTACTCTAAATTCCTAGGAACACTGGCATTGTGAGTTGTACAGATGACAACAGAAATGCGTCAGAAGCAATTTGAAAAGTGAAATAACCTTACAAGTTAAAAAATAAACAAAATTAAAGAGTAACATTAGTTTTCAGACGCACCTCTTGTTTTTTGATGCCTCACAGTAAAATCATTGATGTCACAAAAAACCTTGGAAATTACCTTCAGCTGATGGAATTGATCTGAGGGAAGAACCTGAAGATCTTTTCAGGCCAGACAGACTATAGGAACTCTTCTTGGTCAGATCTACTGGTGGAGAGGCATTCTCTGGTCCAGTGACAGAAGCTATACTTTGGCAGTCTGACTCCATGTCTGTTTTTGTTGCATCCTCCTTTGATGAGGATTCTGGGCTGGTGGTCCAGAGGCCTGAACTCTTCTGGCCATTTGAAGAAGGGGGAGAGGCAATCCATGGAATCCCTCCTGACTTCTCCCTGGGCTGAGAGGGCACACATTTGGTGGTGCTGTTCTGCTCAGAGGAGTGAGAGGAGAGAGATTCGATGCTGCCCATGGGTGTGCTATCCGGGCTACTGCTGTATGAGTCACCTAGGCAAGGGAAGGGAGAAGAAAAGAACAATAAGATAACTACGTTATTTAACCCTGCGCATCTCTCTCATGTCATCTTTAGCTCCTGTACCATACTGTCATCAAATTTGATAGCCATTATCCATAGTTTCAGGGACAGTCATTCTCAAGACAAAATAGCAATTTAGTTGCTCTAAGTTTCACACATCCCTATATTAAACCTGCAAAGTCTGCACTTCGTGGACATTTCTCTGGAGCAGATGAACATAATGTGTTGCAGGTGAAAGTATTTTGCATAAATGTTACATTTTCAAAAAAACTGCCTGCAATATAAATATTGTTAGGAAATTAAGTAATTCTGGAATGTCTTTTTAAAGGACACCTTCCTGGATTTTGACCACAAGGCAAGGGTTGCGGTGTATGTCCCATTTATGTTCTGACTACAGAGTCATTTATGACTCTGTAGACAGTTGTACATTGATTACCAAACTGCTGAGGATCTTTGCAGTCCCTGTGAGAGTCTGCAAAAGTCTATGTATAGTTGTCCAGTTTTCTGAATCATGGTGTCTTTCTTTAAATATCTATCCTGCAGGACCATTCATTCTGCTATTTACAACTTCAACACTGAACATTTGATGCATTTCTTTAACCAGACTGAAAATAGAGAAATTAACCTATCTACACAGAAACGTTTGTGCTGATATAATTACTTTCAATAACATCACACAATCATAGAATGGTTTGGGTTTGAAGGGACCTTTAAGATCACTGAGTCCCAAACTCTCTGCTATAGACAGGGACACCTCCCACTAGACCAGGTTGCTCATAATCTCATCCAGTCCGGTCCTGAATGCTTCCAGGGAGGGGGCATCCACAGCCTCAAACTGGGCAACCTGTTCCAGTGTTTCACTACCCATACAATAAGGAATTTATTCCTGATACCTAGCCTAAATCTACCCTCTTCCTGTTTAAAACCACTTCCCCTTCCCACGTCAATTTCTATCCTTATAAAAAGTCCCTCCCCAGCTTTTCTGTAGGTTCCCTTCAGGTACTGGAAGGCTACTGCTATAAGGTCCCCCTGGAGCTCCTCTCCTCTAGGCTGAAAAGCCCCAGCTCTCTCAGCCTGTCCTCGTAGGAGAGGTGCTCCAGCCCTTTGATCATCTTCCTGGCCCTCCTCTGGACCTGCTCCAACAGCTCCATGTCCTTCTTGTGTTGGAGACTCCAGAACTGGGCACAATACTCCTGGTGGGATCTCATGAGATCTGCAGAGTAGAGGGGCAGAATCACTGCCCTCGCCCTCCTGTTCACAATTCTCTTGATGCAACCCAGGATGTGGTCAGCCTTCTGGGTTTCAAGCACACATTGCCACCTCATGTTGAGTTTTTTATCAACGAACACCCCCAAACCCTTTTCCTCAGGACTGCTCTCAAACCATTCTCCATGTATCTGTATCTGTGCTTGGGACTTGGGTGCAGGACCTTGCATTTGGCCTTGTACTTCATGAGGTTTGCATGGGCCCACCTTTCAAGCCTGTCCAGGACCCTCTGGATGGCATCCTTTCCCTGTAGCATGTCAACTGCACCACTCAGTTTGGTGCCATCTGCAAACTTGCTGAGGATGCACCTGATCCCCCTGTCCATGTTGCCCACAAAGATGCAAACAAAGATGTTAAATAGCACCGATCCCAGCACCAATCTCTGAGGAACACCACTTGTCACTGGCATCCATTTGGACACCGAGCCATTGCCCAGCAGTCTCTGGGTGACCATCCAGCCAGTTCCTTACCCAGTCCATCCACCAAACCACGTTTCTCCAATTTGGAGAGCAGGACGCCATGCAGGACAGTGCCAAACGCTTTGCACAAATCCACGCAGATGGCGTCGGTTGCTCTTGGTTACCACCAACCACCCCACCTTTATTTCCCACCTGCCTTAGCAAGGCTGGGAGGATCTGCTCCGTGATTTTGCCAGACACAGAAAAGTTCCAACCTTGCCCACTTTGTGCTAAGGGGAAGAGAAAAGTTGGGCTCGTCCGGGATTTGAACCCGGGACCTCTCGCACCCTAAGCGAGAATCATACCCCTAGACCAACGAGCCAAACTTGTACAGCAAGGAGTGGAAATATTCTAAAGAACTTTGCTGATGATATGAGAGAAGGCACAGATTCTAGAACTGAGGAAGGACTGGCTGACAAATTAGTGAGAGCTGAAATATCTTTCAGACTGGATTCATAAAAATGCATTAGGTGTAGTGAATCCTATGTCTGATTCCAGTAATATCTTTCATCCAAGAGCTAGGAGACGTAATTCAAAAAATTTCACGAGCAGAGAATGTATATTTTTTAACTACAGAGTATTTATAAGATACCAAATGGATACAAGTGATTTTGCCTCTGCGTGTTTCAATATTCTTAGAAATAGGTGACGACAGCCACACAGAATACTAAAAATAAGGTCTCAAATACTAATGCTTTGCTCACTGGATGTGAAAACAGTCGTGCTGCTGGTGCAGTAATCTGAAAGTTCCCGTCTAATTCTGGACAGATGTCAGGATATTTCAGATTAGAGTATGCACCGTTTTACTCCTTATAGATCAGCAGTCTCTCAAAAACGCTAAGACTGGCTGGAACCTAAATTTGACAAGTGCATTTTTTGATCATTTTTTCCAGTTTGGTGCCTAAATCTCATTTTCTCATGGCATATAGAGTTCCTTAACATTATGAAATACAGTTAAGTGTCTGTTCTTCATTTAAGTGATGACATAAAACTATCCAGTGCTTTGAAAAGAGCTACTGCCAGAAACCAGGGCTCTCTCTTGACTGTCTCTGGCATGGCTAGAGATACTTGGCAAGGAGAACACCTCTGCTCCTGACTCAGCCTTCCAGGCACAAGTGAGATCTTAACTGGAACTTGTGCAGCAAACGCTGAGCTGGAGCCAACGAGCAAATTCCATGTGGAGAGCTCCTTGGTCAGACCTAACTTAAACTACGAGTGAATTAAGAAGCCTTCGCTTGCATAAGCCCACAAAAATACTTTGACAGAACTGCCCCACTGAAATGCAGTTAGTTACACAGTGAAAAACAGCTGGAATTTGTTCAGTTTCTCCTCTAGTGAACATAACTGACAGTTCCTCCATAACTTCTTCATTTAAGAATCCCATGCCATTCACACTAGCAACTAAGTGCAGAGAGCTACTGCTCTTATTCATTATTGCTGCACATTACTCTACTGTACCTATTTTGTGTAAATCTCCTTGAGGAACGGGGGAACACAGAAGTTCTTTTGGAATTCTCCTGCTGTAGTTAGCAACGTAGACATTGCTACAGCTTCTATACTTCTTAATGGTATAATGCAGGTAAGTAAAAAGTGATGAAAACAAACGAAATGCACCTTTTTATTGCATGAAATTTACATTAAAATGAAAAAGATTTCTAAGCAGCAACTAACTGCAAACATAACTCCATGTTGTTGAACAGCAAATCATCTGCTGAGTACACTGCTTCTCATAACATAGGATCTTGTTTCTATTCCAGTCAAACTAGTAAAGTTTCAGTGGTTTTGGCATCCTAGACAGTAGTTTGCTTTGAACCAACGACCACAGTTTCACGCATATGAAAACAGCCAAGTAATGTTTTTGATCTCCCAACCTTAACTGAGTTAAAGCTTCTCAACCTTAACAATTACGGGAATGTCATACAGTGAACTTCACAGAGTTTCAAGGTAGGCTACTTTCATATCAGAACATAAAGTCTACTCTAAAACCTTTTTGTATTTAATAAAAGACATGCCTAAAACCAAATATCCTTCCTCCTCTGAGAGAAGCAAGGAATGTAGTCGTTCAGCAGTACAGCTCTGACTCACAGAGGTTAAGAAGCTGATGAAACTCCATCTGTAATGCTTACTGGAATACAGTGCTTACTGGACATTGCTGGGGACTATCAAAAGGCCAAGACATGAAAAGGAAGACAGCAGTCAACAAGAACAAACTTACTGTCAGGATCTGCTAGACACGGTGTGTATCTTCCTTTGGGCTTACGAGGACCTGTGGAAAGACAAATTGCTCTTGTCCTTCTTGAACTTGAACGGGACTGAGGCTGAGGAAGAGGAATATTGGGGTCTGGTGCAGTGTGAAATATCTGCATGATTAAAAAAAAAAAAAAAAAAAGGAAGACAAAAAAGGAAGAAAAAAAAGAGAAATAAATAAATAATAGAGGTACTCCTATGCTTCCGTTAATAATACATTTGTTTTCTTCATCACTGCACCTGAATGTTGCAATAGTCTCACCCATCTTAAAAGAGCACATTCACAGAACATCCTCTCATTCAATTCTACAATCCAAGAATGGGTTAGTGAACAATAAGCTTGTACTTAAAAATTATGCTGATCACACAAAAATATTTCTTTAAATAGTTTTATCTTCTAGCCCCAGTTATAAAGTGCTTAACAACCAAAATTGTGAAACATTTGTGTTAGTTTACTACTAACACCTACTCAAGAATTATATACTTTCAAATATTATGAAAAAGTGGAATTTCATTATATGTGTACCTGTGGGAAGTTTTGTATGTTACAGAAAGGTGTCATAGCTGCAATCCTGTTTGTATTTCAGAAAACCACTTTATTTTCCTAAACAAGTCAAGCCTGATGAGGATCATCTTCAGGTTTGGTGCATCTTCTGATTTTTATCTTTCATGTACCACTGCTAACAGTGATCAATTTTGTGCTGAATCGCTGTAGAAAACCTTATTTTTTTTTCAAAAATCAGAAGAAACCTACATGCTATTTAAAAAGTGGAGGAAAAGTGGATGCATACTCAGACAGTAGAAAATACCTTAAATGAGGTCTTGAGATGCTCTTAAAACAATACCATATTAGTAATAAATAAGTAGCACATCAATGCAAAAACATGTCTGCAGACAGAGAGCAAGGATGATTTTGGTTGTGCAGCCATGTTCTGTGTATTGAATAAACTGCTAGTTTCCGGAGGGGAAATTCAGTTTGGGAAATATGTATTAAGTATGTTTTGGAAGTGAATGCATGGGGGCTGCCAGCATCATACTAATTTTATGAGTTTCTGTGAAATATAACAGGTGATATCAATCAGTGCAGTCAGTAATTACTGATCAGTCATTGCAATGGATCCTGATAATGACAAGGAACTGCCCCACATCTGAGTAAACGGAATAAAATCAAACTTCTTTCACCTTGTTTTGTCAGTCATCAGAAAAAGTGATATAAATCAACAAAAAATCCCCCAAATACTACTTCTTTTGATGATTAAGTAAAGGAGGTCTTGACTGTTCTGCTGGGCAAAAAATCACCATCAATAAAGACAACTGAGAAAACTTTTCAGTGAAGGTGATTCAAGTTGCACCAGGGAGGATTCAAGGTGGATGTTAGGAAATTTCAGTTCTCCAAAAGAGTGGTCAGGTGCTGGAATGGGATGCTCAGGGAGGTGGTGGAGCCACCAACCCTGGAGGTGTTCAAGGAACATTTAAAAGTTGTGTTGAGGGACGTGGTTTAGTGAGAACTATTGGTGACAGGTGGACGGTTGGACTGAATGACTTTGAAGGTCTTTTCCAACCTTGGTCATTCTATGACTCTAAGATTCTATGATACCTGCAGTGAAATCATTTTATGATTTCATAGATTTTCCTTCTCGAGTCTTATTTAAAAGTTCTTATTTAGTTTTTGCATAAAAAGTATGAGATGTACCCTCCGTGTCTCTTTGGGGAAAACAAAATAAACCAGGCACTTACACATATTTCTGAAAGCAAAAAAGTATCTTGCTTGTATGCTGCATGTCACAGAGCATTCAAGAACTATTAGATCACAAAGACTGATTGATGGGTTAAAAACCTGTAATTAGGAATAAAACTTTCTCTAAGAAACATTTATTATTTTTTAATATATTTTATCTGGTATCTACACATCTGAATAGCAAACAGAATTGGGGATTGTGTGGGCATCGATATTAATGCTGCTTGCGGAAAGAGGAAGTGAAATATGGTTGGGGTTTCGTGACATTAGATGGGACCAGACCTCCACTGACCTCCAGCTGATATATCCCCAAAGGACAGTAACTGTCAGGAAGATTTGGACCTGATGCACAAAGTATACACAGAGGAGAATCCATGTGCTCACCCAGACTGAACCTCAATATACTGCTCACATGAGAGAAATGGAAGAGTGAATAAGCAAAGGATGACCTTCTCATTCTGGTTCTAGATATGAACCAGATATGTGGCTCTGGGCAGCCTGATCTGGTGGTTGGCAACCCTACCTGTGGCAAGGGGGTTGAAACTAGATGATCTTTGAGGTCTTTTCAGTGCAGGCCATTGTATGATTCTGATTCTATGAGAAGGATTCAGAAATGTTCAGAAAGCTAATGAAGATTCAGAGGAACTTCTTCAAAGCATGGGAGATTATGCCTTGGATTTGTACCTTGCATAGCCTTCATAGGAATACTTATCCATAGCATGTGGAGAGAACAGGGTACTTTTTCAATCAATAACTTACAAATGCTAAATTTCCTCATTCTTAAGAACTTAATTATGATAATGAAAATGAGATCTTGGTTTCACTTATTCACAGTAGAAAACTCATATAATCTGCTACCTTTTCATAATGTTCTATAAGAATTTCAACGACGATATTCTGAAACTTAATGTTCATCATAGCAGCCACAGTTTCTTCTTGGGCTCTCATCAGAGTTGGTCCAAAGATAACACCAAGGTTGGATACTGTCATAAGGTTTTGCTGACTGTGTAATGATACCCTTTAAATGAACACAAACAATATGCAGTTAAATAATTGCACTAAACTACAATTCCTACAGGTGAAGTCTCACATTTATGCTTTCCCTTTTCAAACATTTTAAAAACATTCACATTTACTAAAGTTAAATACAATGCAGAACAACAACTGTATCTCCACTGAGGCTCCAATTTTTCAATACTTTAATGTATAATGAGCAAGTCTTCCTAAAGTATCTAAGCTTCTTACATAACTGATAAGGAAAAGTAACTATTTTCTTTGAAAGTCTCTACAGAGAGATCCAGCCCATCTAAAGTTTACGAGCCATAAGGTACGCACCTCTTTCTCTCCAACAGTTACACAAGAACTTAAATACTCTAATGAAAGAAAGCACTAGGTGAGAACAGAGGTCAATTATATATCTTAGCTTTCATGCCAAGGAAAGAAATATAGTTACTGAGAACACTTAAATTGTAATGAGATCTCTTAGTATTTCCAAAGCATAAGATTATGGGGTCAATGTCACTGTTTCTGGAATAGATAACAGTAGATGATCATAATTATACCTAATGGCTTTAAAATGCACTAATCTTGTGCTTCTGTATATTCTGCTATTGTTAATGCAGAATTTAGAAACTTAGTTTTTCCAATAGTTTTACATGTAGTAAAATGAAAATTATCTATCAGTAATCCTCATTGTCTCTCTTCTCTTACAAATTAGATTTACTGAATAAAAATTATATTATTATAAATTCTCACTGCCAGTGATATCCTTGTGAAGTAGCTCTATTGCCTGCACGTCTGAGAAATATCATGCCAAGCAGCATTTTCATAATCTTAATGTTTAATTTTTCTGAATTTGCTCTCAAATAGAGTCAGTGGCACTCATTCACACTCTCCTCTTCCTTCTCACTGCTATTACCATTGCCAAACTGATAAACACCATTTAATACATTTCTTACATAAGTAAAATTAACCTTGTACATTTTAAAATTAAGAAACAGTAAAATCTACAAAATGTTGTAAGGAGTATTTAGGGGAAAATCCTATCAATCTTCTGTTTTTTTTTTTTCTGACTGCCTTCATTAAATTATGGAGACATTTGCTATGTTTCCCTACCAATAAAATTCATAGGTGTCTTGACTTGCTTATAATGCTATATAAACATTTAAAAAATCGATCTGTCTGATGCCAGAGTTTGGTAGCAAATAACTGAAAGCCCCTGACAAATATTTGAAATCCGGTGACAAAAAGACAGATTTTCCAAAGGCTACTACAAAATTTTGATAGGATCAAGATCAAACTCATGCTTGGATTTACTCCTTATTGAGTAGTGATATGATAGTGATATAAACAGTAGATTTACCACAGAATATAGGTTAGATGGTCTAGAATTACTTATGTGGTGAAGTAAATACTGCCCTCATAACTGGAATAGGAATACTTTAGTACCTTACTTACACTGAGAATCAGGAGAAATATAAGAAAGAAGTTTGTATAGAAGATAATGTGATACAAGCTGCAGGAAAATTAATGCCCATCTTGCTATGGTTCCTATTTTATTTCATTAAGTTAGGCCTCAAAATATTCTAAAATTTTACTTAGAAAGCCACATTGGTAAAAAAAGTTATTTAGAAGTCAAATCATGGAAATTCCTTCTCTGTTAAACTGCATTTTTAGCCACTTTTTTCAATAAAATTTTATCTTATGTTTTGCTTAGTTGAATAAAGGGTTTCTGGGAAGTCCACTGGATCTTAATGAAACTGGAATTTTGAATAGCAAAGAAAACCCTAAAAAGTAACTCTTTACAATGTTATTCTGCTTTGTGCTGCACATTAACTCTTAAGATCTCTTACAAAAACATTGTAGTCTTAAAGCACAGGATAGAGAGCAGTGTTTGCACAGTTTGGGTTTCTGACAAATTTAGTAATACCGTAACCAGAAAGGACTCTCTGCTAAGTACCTCAAAAGCTGAATTTCTAACAGAAAGAAAAAAAATAAGACCTGTACATGGATTATTTTGAGAACCAATTTTTCTTAGCCCAGTCCTACTGTTGTTGGGCTACTGAAATTCTGAATAGATAGCTAAAGTAAACGTGCATTTTATGCATGACTGTAAGACATTCATTAATGGAAATGCTTTCTCCTTGATATCCCCCAGTAAATATCTCATATTACCAGTTTGTCAATTGTAGGAAGACCTGGTGTTTTTAAATCATACCAAAGAATGACTCATATTTTAAAGGAGACAAGCAGGAAATTTGATTAGGAAGGTTTAAAAACTAACAAACAAAAAAGTTACCTAGCCTAAAATAATACCAAACGTCCAGTTTTTGCCTAGCTGCTGAGTATATATTCACACAGCACCACCCCTCTGCAAAATGCTCACTGGGATTTTCTGGATCTGTTACTTTGTTTTTAGTATGATCTGCATCCCCCAACAACTACATCCTATTTAGCTGTGCACAGTGACACAGTAAGTCAAGGTAGGAAGAAAACTAAAGGCCTTAAGAGCTAAATCAAGGAAACAATTTCAAATATTTCAAGAATTTCAAACAAAAGAATGAAGAAAAATGTTTTTTTTTTTTCTCATTTCCCTGCCTAAAGAAAGTTATGCACTTCATGTATAATTTGCTCCTTGAAAAAACTCCACACAGGGGTAGGAGGAAGAAAAGGAAAGGAAACCACTGATTACAAGGCTGATTTTGAACTTATCTCATTAGCTGGCATAAACAACAGCTGGCAAATTATATGAGAAATTAGAAAGGATGAATTGAATGTTGGGACGAGAAGAACAGAAAGTTTTCAGAATTCATCTCAAAGATTTCAATTTATCAGAAATGAGATTTACATCAAAGTCGAGACAGGCGAGCACTAAAGAGACCAATTAAAGGAAGGAATACTGCAGGCATGCACTCTTTGGAAATGCATCTGAGGTAACAGTGAGAATAAGAGTCCAGGAATGAGGACAGTAAATAAATGTTTCCTAAATTACTTGTGCCTACAGGTAAGTCAAGTGCTATATAAAATCAATGGATCATAGAATATCACAAGGGAGTATTGGAAGGGACCCCCAATGATCGCGAGTCCAACTCAAGGCTCTCACACCCCAAAAAATCAGACCATATGTCTGAAAGTGTCCTCCAGATGCTCCTTGAATTCTGGCAGCTCAGGGCCGTACCCTCTGCCCCGAGCAGCCTGTTGCACTCCCACTGCCCTCTGGTGAAGAGCTTCTTCCTGACACGCAACCTGCCTCTCCATGCCGTTCCCTCGGCCCCGTCGCTGTCACACAGAGCAGAGCTCAGCGCTGCCCTCCACTCCCTGTGAGGAGCTGCAGTTGTCATCATGCCTCAGCCTGCTATGCTCTGGGCTGAGCAAACCCAGGGACCTCCGCCTCTTCTCATATGTCTTCTCCTCTAAACCTCTCACCATCTTTGTAGCTCTCATTTGGACACTCTCTAATAGTTCTATGATGCACATTTTGTACCGTGGTGCTCAAGACTGCAGCTTTTACAACATCAGTATTTCACGATTACAAGTTCTAGCTTCTTAGGCTGTCAGAAAGCATCAAATCCTACGCTTTTAATAATCAAACTCTTCTGTTGGAAACTTACAGAATCTGCTTTCTTCTGGTTCTCTGAGTTTTCCCAAACAGCTAAAAATAACTTACTGTGGCTAAAAAATTTCCACCAAACAAAGTGCAGATAACTTTCTGCAGGTGGGGGTTGCTCAAGCTGTGATCAAAAGAGTAAAATGGTGGGGATGTATGGAATGGAATAAAAACAACATGGAGACTTTCATGGCATCTTCTACATATGTCAGTTGTGGGCCTCATCTGAACTGCTGTTTCCTTATTCGCATTCCAACATCACTGAGAAATATATTAAAAAACACACAGCATCCCAACTCATAAATAATAATGTGTTCATTTAAATATTCAGCAAAATCTAGTGAAGAACTGTAAAACACACGAATAAGGTTTGCTGAAAAAAGGGATATATAATGATGTAATAAAGGAATGTAATCATAGCTAATGATAGAGAGAGACAGAATAAAAAAAGAAGTTCGTATTTTTTATTTGTCTGAGTGCAGATTAAGAGTAATTAAATGGAGACAAAAGATCATCACTTCAAAGAAATAGAAAAATCTTTTCCATGTGACATTTAATTAAAACTCAGGATAGCTGAAAAATCTAGGGAGACTCAAACGTGGGTTTGGACACTCATAGGGCTGTCTAGAACAACAACAAAAACATTGTGAATTAGAATTTTCAAAACATATTACACCTTAGAGCTTTTAGAGATAAAAATTAGATCAAACATGAAGGATAAATTATATTGTATTAGTCTAGCCTGCACTTTTTACCAGTTTTAGGACCTAAATAACATTCTCTTATCAACAACCTTAGCATAGTCTTGAATGTTTCTACAGTTTAAATACTACCAATTCCTGTAATAAGTAGGAATTGTGAATGAAAACATACCAGTATATTTTATATGCTAACGTTATCAGTTATCTTGGTGACTTTTCATCGTGTTTTTTATTTTATTTCTATAATGAGCATTCTTCAGCAACACTGCATATTACATTTCAGAAATCAAATATAATTTCAGGTGGCACTGTCTCAACGCGATTACTATAATGGGTTACGCAACACTGACAAACATGAAAATGATCACATCTTATGGTAGTATCAAACATAAAAATCAAAAAGAATTACTTGACCAAGTGCTTGATAAGGATGTCCAGCATCTCTCTGTTCTTCTCCGGTAATTTATGTACAAGTGCATGCACTGCTTCAACTCTGTAGTTCTGATCATCTGATTCTATTGAACAGAAAACAGAAATTATTGACAGATTAAACATACGCTAAAATGAGGCTAAAAATGGCAGAAGTGCCAGTATGTCAAACACATGCACTGCAGTTAACCAAACTCAATTAGCCTCCAAAATGATGAAAGCAATTCAATTTTATCTATTCCAAGAACATAATGGAATCTGGATTTCAAGTAACTTGCAAAGAGCATTTACTGCCAGTACCAAAGCCAACAAAATCTGTGGCAGTTTTGACTCCATTTTGTGTTTGAGTGGAATCCAAGATTTTATCCCTTGCTATTTAAAACATCTAAAATTATTGACGGTCTCTTTAAAAATGTAAGAGGAAATGGAGAAATAAATTCAAATTCTAAACTGGAGTTGTCAGAAACACAATTTTTCTCCCTATCTAATTACCCCATTTATGAAAAGGGGATTATTACCATCCCTCTCCAATTTTGCAAAGCAAGCTGGGAAAATAAAAGTCCCTGGACAAGAGGGGAGGAATGCTATAGAATAATTATCAGCCTGTACAAATCAATCAAACAAACACATCAAGATTAAAGATTTCATGCAGAAAGCGATCACTCAGAAGCTCTAAAAAGATCAGAACAAACCACTGAACAGCTTCTTTTAGCATGACTTCTCTTGTTTTGAGGGCTTTCATGCGGCACTGTCGTCATATACAGTGAAATAGAAGAACTCAGATCCTTGGCTGGATAACTGAATACTACACCAAGGAGAAAAACAGGGATAGCAACTGAGGAGATTAAAGGTTAGAAAAAAAACTACTTTTGTGAAAGTTATAAATTACTTTACTTACTAACAGCAACAATGAAATCTTTGTGCAGCTTAAATGTCATCAGCGGTTCTGAAAGACACCTGCTCGTAAATTTAAAAGGACATTTGAAAAAATGCATTACTCAAAGTCTTTTTAGTCTTTGCAGTTGTCATTACGATAGCTCTCACTATAAGCATAATGAGTATTGGTATATCCAAGGAAACCCAATTCACGGATTACCACTGTATACAACTCAGTCACATACAAAGTCTGAAAAATCTCCTTGAGTTGAAGATGGTGATACCATGGAAGTTTGTAAGAGAAACATTACCAGCACTGTAACACAGAGACTCACAGTTTTCAGACTTCCATACTGTGGAATAGGAATAATACTATTGAAGAACATGGCATAGTGGGCTGCAGAAATAATCTGCCCAAGAAAGGTAAACAAGTTACGAAACTTTATACTAAAAATCCAATCTGAGAGATCCTGGAAAAGTCCTCCTCTGAAAGTAGCCTGTGAATTGTCTTAGAGACATAAAAGCACAGCTACTGCTAGCTCATGTCCTAGATTCACAAACAGGACACCTACAAGAGAGTTGTGCTTCTGAAGAAATGCATTTCTTCAGCTAAAGTCATTCTTTTCAGTGAAGTTGATATGCACATTTTAGATATAAGCATATACATTTTACTATAAATCATAAGCACATTTTCCAGGGATTTCTGATGCTGCCCTCTGCCAGGGGACCAGTCTAAGAAATCCATTTTTTTTAAGAAGACATGGAACGATCGCCATCTGAGTTTTATGTTTTTATTATGATTACTTTCAACATTATATTCTGACGTTCAAGAAGAGTTCTATCTGCTTTTTAAGATTCTGTCTCATAATAGCAAAAAATTTGAAAATTGTGAGAGGAATATCTTACTTGTGAAAATACCAACACCACACGATAAAAACAAGAGTATTAACATCTTTGGAGAGATTTACTTTGCTCCAACAATGATGCCATGAAAAATCATTGTACAGAAGGAATTCAGAAAAAAAAAAGCTCAGCAAAACATGCTTTTAGTTTACACAAAATATTTTTACACAAAAGCATGCAGTTAATTATATTCTGGCTAATCAGTAGCTAAACAAGGTAGAAAAGTGTGTGACAAATTTTAGATTATTACACATTTTAATAAGGATATTAGACAAGATGATAATATACTCAATTAATACCATGTTAATGAGTAAAAAAAAATATAATATCATATTTATAAGCAAAAGATTAATGAGCCATCAAATGAATAGCATAGCATCATACTTACCTGAGGTAGTTTTTAAGTCCGCTAGTTATTGTTTTATTGTCCCAGATTTCCATATCAATATCCATATCAGGAGGAGATTTAGGGGCTGGGAGAAATTTGAATTATGATTGTTATATTTTGACCAACACACAAACAAGAAAAGCAGCAAATACAAGCTAATAGATTATTCATTTAGCTCATATGATTATTTAAGAGTTAGATTTGATCAATTTGAATTATTTTAATCTCTGACAGATTATTAATGAAAATAATTCACAATTCATATTTAGTACCTGTAAACGGTAAATGTATGCACTATACCAAAGAGTAAAAGTAACACCAAGTCAATAGAGAATTCATAATTCATCTGGCTTGGACTGAAAGACAGGCATCAGATAGCCAGACTAACAAAAAATGTGAAATACAACAACTGTCTACTAAACTGAATTATGCTGTGTTACAAAACTAAGCTTTGGAACACTTCTGGAAAACACCAGATAGATGCCAATAAATAAAATATAAACGCTAAAAGAAATGTGTTTTATCAGTAATTTGCTCATGTGTATCGATGACTCCAAGTAGAAAACTGAATAATAATGTACACAAGGAATCTAGTTAGACTGACTACCATTCTAAGACTGCAAAGTCAGTTGAGTGGCAGCAAGCAGACATACGAAACTGTGGATACTTAAGTGTGCTCTTCTGGGTACAACAGAAAAGGATCACGGTATACGTGCTGCATGCTATAGACAAAGGTACACTTAAGACACTTACAAAATATGGTATTCATCAGCTTCTGCACTTTGGAGTTTACACCACCTATTCTGTACAGCCCCAGGATGGTAATGCCTACATTGGGAAAATAAGAACAGTGAAAACAATGAGAAGATGGCTATTTCAATTACACTCACGTGTCCCTTGTCTGTGTTTTCAAACAACCTCAATTTATTTATGGAAAATTGAAAAATTACATTATCAAGTACTGCTTCACCTTATTGAGTTACTTCTGGGATGCTAATAAATGCATTCCACTGAATCCACACCATGCCACACTCTAATCACAATCCTACATTAACAGAAGTCCTTGCACTGGAACAACCTGTATCAGAAAGCATCCAGAGAATGACTGGAAAAAGTGAAAAACAAGACTCCAAAGAAGTCTTAAAATGTGTTACATGTCTACAAAGGCGTCCTACCCAGATTTCAGTGGAAATACTATGTGTCTGCATTGCCCCTTCCAACGAAAGCCTGCTTTCTTTCATTTATAGAAGAGATAATGATTTTACCCAAAATCAAAACTTATATTGTGTTCTACTGGAAAACTGCAGTTCAGAATTTAAGTTATGTATGGATCTCCAAGCAAAACAAAAAGTCAGTTTCAATTTATCTTCAGATTTCAGCTTTCTATTTTTTAATAGCACTAAAGCACAACAGATACTAACGAACAGCGCCTAAGATGTGAGATGTGACACTCAAAATATTCTAATCATAATAATTTCACTGTTTATAACCTTTTTTTTTTTTTTTTTTTTTTTAAACATCAACAGCACTTGGAAGTCCAAAGCAGAATGCAAATTTTGATGTGATATTTTCTTCTTCTCAGTCCTCATAGATTTTGTACTGAAATGTCAGGAAAAATACAGAAAAACAATCTTCTCCTTTACTCTGGTTGTGTGACTCAGAGAACAAAAACAGGAAGAGTTTATTCCTTTATTCCACATCATAAGTGCCAACTTTCTGTCTCTAGCAGAATGCATTCAAAACTGTAACTCCTGATTTGTAGATTTAATGTGGGTATGTAAATATATTCTTCTTCCTTCTTCTGGTCTTACTATTTTGAGATAGTACATTTTTTATTTCAAAACAATATTCTAACCTCTGATCTCTGCTAGACAACCTGCAGGTGATATTGTTTTTTAATTTTTATTATTTATCATTTTTTTACAGAGCAATGCAAGCTGCGAGTGATTCAAAAGCTACACAACACTGCTACCTGAGAAGAAGAAATCATGCTGGGCTCAATGCTGCACAGAGTGATTTTCCACAGCTTTTGGATTAGAAGAGACTTGCATTCAGAGAGCTCAGTGCATAGACAAGAAAAGGTCACTTCTGCTTATGGAATACCATACAGCTGTTTGAAAGGGAATTGTCAAACAGCTTACTATGAGTTACAAGATGCCACCTCATCAACAGACAATCACTTTCTTTTTGTACATTCTCACTACCAAATACTGGTTTCTACACACTTTTTTTTTTACAAATGGATAAGCCGTGTGTAGAATGACTGAGTGAAATGATGGGGGATCAGGTTCATCAACAAACATTTGCCAGCAAAGAGTGCTAACACCATGTACTTTTTGGTCTTAAGGTTTCATGCCAGAAATCAAAAGCATAATTCAGTGCACACAAATAAAAGACCTAAACTAAGTATGTGTGCAACAGTGTATTAAGCTTTCTAAAAAACACAAAACTACTACGATGTAAAAAAAAACCAAACAACAACAAACAAAAAATCAAAACAAGCAAACAAAAAACCACACTTAAACAATACGCAATGAACCTTTGCTGGAATTTGTGCCAATGGTTTTAAGCAAAAAGCACATCCATGGAAAGTGAAAAGTACAAACTGAATGACGGCCATACTCTAAAACAGAGCTTTAAAATACGTAGATTCAAAGCATTATTTGAGAAAAATATTCATAGTAATTTAATATATCATCTGTGATTTAATACTTACTTACTTACTTACCTCTTGTTTCTACAGCATGGATACATTTCCTCACGAAGTTGAAACCTGCTTCATTTAAGAACACTAAAAGAGAAGGAAAAATAATTTTTCAACTCATCAATACACAAAATCTCCATGTTTAGCTACAGCCACTTTTCAGTCAAAAAAGACTGATACACATTTATTAGTGAGATTATGATACTTATTCTGTAAGTCTATACACTTAGCAATAAAAGTACAACTTTCTCACGCCTATGAGAATAGTCTACTGCCTGTATTAGAAATCAGTAACTCCACACATAGAGTCCAGAGGTCACTGTTTTACAAGAACTCTCTTCCCTTCGCTGAGGGAAATGGTTTTAAGAATTCAAGACTTAACATAATGACCAGAGTATTTTCACTGATTTTTCATACAACATTCTTGCTTCTTGCACATGCACATAACTACTCAAAATATAGCAACACAGCAAAACAATCTTTGTTATTATTTCAAGTGAATGCATTATGCATTAATTCTTGGATCTTTGATGCTTATTCTTCTAATTGGCTAAACAGAGATTTTAGAGCAGCATATGTGTCATCATCAAAATAGTAACATCAATAAAAAAGCAAAAAAAAAAAAACCAAAACAGACATGCTCATTTAATTTTAGATTTCTGTTCTCAAATTTAGCTTCTTCGAAGACACCTGTGCATATCTGAAACATCTCTTTCTCTATATACTGAAATGTATTTTAAATTTTTGTTTTGCATTTGTTTACGTTACCATAAACAACTGCACATAGATAAATGTCTGAATATTCATAAATATACTTGTTTTATTACACTGCATATGCCTAATAGGTATATATACACCTATAAATGAAAAGGTTTGACCCATACAGAAATGATATTTCAACACATGGGCATGCATTTACATTTAAGTATAAAGACTGTAGATGGAAATCTGCAGATTTGTTAAATATAATGTCATTTCAGGACCAATCAATTTTTCTTCCAATTTATGTTTGTTGGTAACACAAAAGTTGAGGGCTTTCTCACAGTTTACATAATTTAGGATATGCTTTGATGTAATCCAATTACATAATCCATCAAACAGCATTTAGTCATACTGTATAATATCTTCAGTCTGATGGAAAGAAAACATAAATAATGTCCATCACACAGACACACATATCACAGAATCACAGAATCACAGAATCACAGAATCACCCAGGTTGGAAGGGACCTCAAGGATCATGTAGTTCCAACCCCCCTGCCTAGCAGGGCCACCACACACACACACATCCAGAAACCCATTTTTGTAATGACAAAACCTGGAAATATTTCATATCACTGCATGATTAAAGTGCTTACTTTCTTCCTTCTTGCTAATAATGGCTGGCAGTGTGTAGATCTGGAAAAAAACAACAAATACAACAGGTCAATGTTTGTTAAGTCCTCTACTGTTGGAATTGCTCATAGTTCTTAACCATCTGCAATATGTTGCACATTAGTGTCATACACTGCTATGGGAAAACCTCCACTTCACCTCCTCCCGATGTTTAATTCCAGCAGCACTCATTCAGGTTAGCAGTTGGAGAGGGGCAACAGCGCACAGCTCAGCTCTGGCTAAGATACACAGCTGTTCTGTTCTGCACTCAAAAGAGAAGGCAGGCAGCCAGCGGAACATGTCCCAAAAACCCATTCAGGCCTTGAGATTATAGATTGCCAAGGGATTTGCAATGAGTTTACAGGCACATAAAATGTATTAGAAGCCAGATGTGAAGACTGCAAATGGGTTAAATATTAATACAAAGAGTGATTTCATTTCTGCACTTTTTCAGTCAAGCCATAAGCTTTGTAAAAATACTTATTTATCTCATAAAATCTAGCAACCATTTTTCTCCCTTGGATGCCACGCTGGTATCACCTTATTCAGTGACAATTTCAGAGCTGATTAATACTGAGAAGAAACCTCAGATAAGACTGTCTTAGTAGCTTTCAGCACATTTTTATGCTCTCTGTAGTGATTTTCAAGATGGTACTTACTGTCTATTCCATAATGCTGCCTAGAGATGGTTAGTTGTGACCACTGCAGAAACTACCATTTCACAGTTTTTTTCTGAACCACAAACCCTATATGACAACAGGCTATCAACCTATACATAAAAATATAAAAAAAAGAACCTCCAGGCCCCCAAAAATTATAAGTAAAAGTTCAAATATACTAGTATTTCTGCTTCACTAATTACTATCTATCTTCACTGCTCATTTGCAATTGTATTTTATGAGAAACAGAAAAGCTATACTTGCCTTTATTGTACTGCACAGTACTGTAACTAACTCTGTCTGAAATGTATCCTAGCTTCCTTCTTTAACTTATATGTCATAAATCTATAAAGGTAAAAGAAAAGAACAAATATCCTTACTGGTTCCTTTCCATCCATAGCTTCGAGCCACAGTTTTCTGTTGGATTCTGAAAAAGCCTGTAGCGTGATGATTCCAGGTCTGTCAAAAACATATACATACACTTATACATATACATACACATACCAAAATAAAAATAAATGAACAATAAACCATGACCCTTTTCCATCTTCCCCAAAAGACCTCAATTTTGAACTTGTAATTAGAAAGCATGTGAGAAGCTATTGGGAAATACAAAACAACAAAACATGTATTGACACATACACCAAATCATCAAGGGGAAGCAAGCCTTGTTCTTATAACCAAGACTAGACAGTTCAGAACTTTAGCTCTAACTTAATCACAAAAGACTAATATTACTGTGAGATGTGTGTATGACAAAAAAAAGATCAAGATTATAACAATTTTTAGTTAAAAATATTTTTTCTACTAATAGTTTAATCTATTATCAGTCCAGTGAAAGAAGATGTTATGCACAGCAGCACACACTGATGCAAAAGCCCTTTACCACTGTAAGCCATGCTGATCTCAGCACATTATTTATTTAGAATGTGAAGAAGTAGATATAATTTGAAACACAGATAAACACAAAAGAAATCTACACAAAACTACTAAACGTATGACAACAAGTATATTCAGCACTTATGCACAAACCTTCACAAATTTCAATATTACACTGTTAAATTGTTCATCTGAAATTCTGACCTTCACTGCAGTGATTTCCTTGAAATCAGCTGGAAGTATATCAGATATGCTGCACTTACTAAGGTGGGTGAAAAAGCAGGTATTTCTCAAAAAATAAAATTACATTCAAAGAGAAACATTCCTTCTATGATGCTACCTTTGCATATAACTCTAATACAAATCAGATGTTGACTATTTTTATAGAACAGTTTTTCTACGAAATCTGACCTGAACATAGGTGTGAAAAACACCAAAGTAGATTTAAATTCATTGTGTTAATTAGCAAGGATCACGCTGTGTCTTCCACATTAGTGGTTCACATGGTTTCTTTCAGTTAACATGGCTCTTTTTTGAAATGTGAACATCAGTCTGCACGTTTTTCCAATGGTTTTGAATTGTAATGTTTCACACAGTGCTTCATACAATAGCACAAAGAGAATTAGCACTGTCTGGTGCCTGGAGACAAAATTTACCCACAAAATCTTATGCTAGAATTTTAAAGATTTGTTGTAGCTGCATATTTGCAAAAAAGAGCTCTTTCCCAGAAAAAAAAAAAAAAAAAA